>NW_006408582.1:269824-275452 GCF_000296735.1 Chrysochloris asiatica | reverse complement strand
ATTTCTGATCATCAATCCATCCAAGCTAGGTCAAATGGGTGCTATCTGCAAGTTTGGGTGTTCTTGTGTGTTTATCCTCACTTCACATCTGAGGCACACTTCACCCTCAACTCTAGCCCTCTGTGGCTAGTCATTGTTGATAGACTCAGGAATTCCCAAGTCTCCCCAGACTTCAGACCAACCAGCACTTCCTGTTCTATCTCTCGTCTCAAGGTGGACAGGAGTCTATGGAATGTGGTTGAACTCAGCCCATATCTTCATTTCTGCCTTTCCCCCACTTCCACTCACAGTAGACCAATGCAGTCACCAGCAAACTTACATGCCTGTTCATGTGTTTTATGTTTCAGTCTTTCAGGGGGTGTTTGTTCTGAAAGGACTTCATTGCTTGCCTTGATGGCTCCCCAGCAAACAACTTGCTTGCTCTTGTAGTAATCAATCAGACTGCCATTTTTGTTTTTGATTTTTCCTGCTGGTCTTTCTTTCAAAAAGTATATTCTGTTCCTCTCTCTGCTCTAGGCTGGTTTGCATGTCCTATCAAGTGGGAATGCCCCACCTCAGAAGTTTCTGGATTGAGCTCAGGATTCCACCTGAGTTCCTATACACTAAAAATGCTCCTCAAGAAGTCTGTTTCATTGGCAAATTCTAGAACTCCTTTTAGGTATTCTAATCTGTTATAGGCTGAAGACAGGCTTACAAACTTTCTTTAATCATGTTTCCCAATATTCCTTTCTCCCCCCACTCAGGTGTCTATTTTACAATAGTAGACAGTCAAGCATTCTAATATTATTTCCCCTCTCTTACCCATTCAGACTATGTCTCAATCCCTGTATCACAGAGCCCTGTTGTTCCAAAGTTGAGCATACATCACTATTTGCCTCTGTCTCATTTAGACCATGCAAATCTATCTAAGTGTTTCCCTATCTACCCTGTTCTTTGATCTCCTTCCCCTTTCTTGGGTACTGCCCTTCTCTTCCTTACATATTGCCCTCCCCAACCCCTGAGCTATGATGTGACTATCCCCTAATCTGTGCTCTAATGTCCCCTCCCTCACACCCCAGGTAACCAAAAGAGATTTTTTTTTCTTTTAGTATGGGTATCTTTTCTTAAGTTTTTACAATGTTGGTCTTATGCAATATTTGTCCTTTTGTGACCGACTAATTTCGCTCAGTATAATTTCCTCAAGGGTCGTCGATGTTATGTGGTGGTTTGCAGCTTCATTGTTGTTCTTTAAGGTAGAATAGTATTCCATTGTATGTACCAAAGTTTGTTTATACACTCTTCCATTGATGTGCACTTAGACTGTCTCCATCTTTTTACTATTGTGAATTGTGCTGTGATATACATTGGTGTGAACAACAATCTTACAGAAGTAGGTTGTCAGGTCTTTTTTTCTGCAGCACTTCTGGGTGTTTTCCATCTGCCAATCTTTCAGTTAGTAGCTGAGTGCAAATCATTTGCATCACCCTGGGAATTTGTTGGATATCAAACATGTACCAGAAATTGTGGTACAGTCTCAGAATACAGAAGTTAGATCAAATAGCAATCCATCTACATGGTATATACCCTCAAGAAATCAGAGTGATAACATGATAGATATATATGTATACCCATGTTCATTTCAGCATTGTTCACAATAGCAAAAAGATGGAGGCAGCCTAAATGCATCTCAACAGAAGAATGGTTGAACCAACTTTGGTCCATACACACAATGAAATACTACATAATGTTGAATTATAACTATGAATCTGTGAGACACCTCCCAACATGGATGAACCTGGAGGACATCATGCTGAGTGAAATTACTCAATCACCAAAGGACTAATATTATAAAACCACTATTGTAGAAATTCAAGAAAAGTTTTCATACTAAAAGAAACATTCTATGATGGTTACCAGCAGTGGAGGGATAGGAGAATTAGTCATTAGCTAGAGGACAGACACATGTTAGCTTGAGTGACAGGGAAAGCAATATACAAGATGGAGTTTGGAAGAAGAAAGATGAGGGCAGGGAGGACATAGGGAAAGGTGCAAAAGTTAAAGTGAATAGAGACAACTACTACTAACTGATGGTACATGGAGTGGATCATAATTATTGAAATGAAATCAAGTGTAGGATTTTTTTCAAAGTTTTTATTGTAAATGAAGTGAAAGTTTACAGGGCAGTTCATCAGTTTTACATTCAACAAATCATATATTTTGTTTCATCACCATGATTATAATCCCCTACATGTACCATCATTTTAGTCCTCCCCCCCCTTTTTTTTTAAACACTCAGGCATATATAATAATTTACACCACCAAAGGGCACATTCTGCAAGCCTGCCTCCTGGCCGCCATCTCTCAGTCCCTCTCTTTCCTTGAATCTAGAGTCCTCAGCTGCTCCCTCTCTCCATGTCCCCATCTCTGCCGCCATCTCTGGTATTGCTGCTTCTCTGAATGGGTTCCTGCATTCCACTTGTGCTCTTCTCCCTTGATGGTCCTAGGGCCCTCTGTTTCTGGAACATAAGCTTAACTACTCCCCTGTGTTTGTTACAAAACTTCTACCTTTACAATTGAGATAGTCGCAATTTGTCAAGATAACAATTACTCATGATTGAATCATAAATGTAAAATTGATAATCTGTTCTGCAAACCTTCACTCAATTCACAATACAAAATTAAAAAAAAAAAAAAAAGATATACACAAAGTGCTTGAGCTTTAGGTCATCTTGTAGAGCAACTCTGTTCAATAGAGATTCACCACCAAAAATATATGCAGTTTTGACTTGCAATACTGAAGGATCCTATGGGCAAAATATTGAATGATGCTTTCTGCATCAAAAGAAGATGGATGAGATACAGAGTCACCTGTACCAAAAATAAATAGTTGATGTTCAACCATTTCAAGAAGTGGCATATGATCAAAAACCAATGGTACTGAAGGATTAAGTCCATGGTGCACTTAAGGCATTGGCAAAGAACAAGGCTCCAGGAATTGATGGAATCCAAACTGAAATCTCTCAACAAACTGATGCAGCACTGGATGCACTCTATCATCTATGCCAAGAAATTTGGAAGAAAATCTCCCCAGCTAACTGATTGGAAGAGATGCCATATTTGTGCCCATTCCAAAGAAAGGTGGACCCAACAGAATGCAGAAGTCATCAAACACTATTGCAAGTAAAATTTTGATGAAGATAATTCAAAAACTGCTGCAACAGTACATTGACAGGGATGCCAGAGGTTCGAGTTGGATTCAGAAGAGGACATGAAACAAAGGATACCATTTCTGATATCAGATGGATCTTGACTGAAAGCAGAGAATACCAGAAAGTTGTTCATCTGTGCTTTATTGACTATGCAAAGGTTTTCAACCATGTGAATCATGACAAGCTACTGATGACATTGCAGAGAATGAGCATTTTTGAACACTTAATTGTGCTCATGAAGATCCTATATATATAGACCAAGAGGCAGTCCTTTGACCAGAACAAAGAGACGCTGAATGGTTTAAAATTAGGAAAAGTGGACACCAGGGTTGTAGTGTTTGACCATACTCACTCAATCTGTATGTTTAGGAAATAATCCAAGAATCTGGAAAACATGACATCAATGTTGGAGGAAGACTCACTAACAACCTGTGATATTCAGATGATACAACCTTGCTTGCTGAAAATACATACTGATGAGTATCAAAGACCACAGCTTTCAGTATGGATTGTACCTCAATATAAAGAAAACAAAAGCTCCCACCACTGGACCAATAAATAACATAATAAATGGAGAAAAGATGAAAGTTGTCAAAAACTTCATTTTCCTTGGCTCCACTATCAACATTCATGGAAACAGCAGTCAAGAAATCAAACAACATATTGCATTAGTCAAATCTGCTGCACAACACTTTTTTTAAAGTGTTCAAGATCAAATATATCAGCTTGAGGACTTAAGTGAATGTGACAATGGCATTTTCAATAGCCTCATGTACTTGTGAAAATTGGACAATGAGTAAGGAAGACCATAGAAGAATTGATGCATTTCTGTTATGGTGTTGGAGAAGAATATTAATGGTACCATGGACTGTCAAAAGAACAAACAAATCTGTGTTGGATGAAGTATAACCAGATGTTCCTTAGAAGCTAGGATGGTCAGACTTCATCTCTCATACTTCAGACATATTATCAGGAGGGATCAGTTCCTTGATAAGACAGAAGGTCAGAGAAATAGATAGAGACCTCCAATGAGATAGATTGGCATAGTGGCATACGTAATGGGCTCAAAGCATAGCAGCAATTGTGAGGAAGATGCAGGACTGGGTTGTGTTTTGTTCTGTTGTGCATAGGGTTGTTATGGGTCAGAACTGCCTCAATACATATAACAACAACATGAACAAAATATTGAACAATGCAGAAAGCTCCATAAGAAGAAGGAATGAATACAGAGTCATTGTACCAAAAAGAAATGGTCACTGTGTAACCACTTAAAGAGATAATAGATGACTAAGAACTGATAGTACTGAAGGAAAAAGTCCAACTGGCACTGAAGACATTGGCAAAAATAAGGCTATGGGAATTGACAGAATATAAATGGAAAATTTTCAATAAACTTATGCAATGCTGGAGGCACTTACTCATCTATGCCAAGAAATTTGGAAGACAGCTACCTGGCCAACCCATTGAAAGTGATCCACATTTGTGCCCGATCCAAAGGTGACCCAATGGAATGTGGAAACTATTGAACAATATCACTGATCAAACATGCAAGTAAAAATTTGAAGATAATTTTTAAAATATTGCAGCAGTATATCAACAGGGAAATACCAGAAAATCAAGCTAGATTCAGATGAAGTTGCAAGAAGAGGGCTATCATTGCTGATGTCAGATGATCTTGGCTGATATAGAGAATACAATAAACACATTTACTTGTGCTTTATTGACTACGTGAAGTCTTCTGTGTGAATCATAACAGACTAAGGGTAACATTGTAAAGAATGAGCATTCCATAACACTTGTGTTCTTGTTCAAACACAACGAGGGGATACTGAATGGTTTAAAATCATGAAATGTGTGTGCCAGGGTGGTATGTTTTCACCATACTTAGTCAATCTGTATGCTTATTCATCAGACTTATTAAATCAGAGAAACTGGATTACATGAAATATTGAAGTGGCATCATGATTGAAGAAAGACTCATTGACAACCTGTGCTATGCAGATGACACCTTACTTGCTGGAAGTGAAGAGTGTTGCAGACGGCAATTACTGAGATGTTGAGGCCCTGTGTCATGGATGAAAAACCAACACAGCGGTGCCACTCAGGCTTGCTAGCCAGGGACCCTGAGGGCCCAAGGAAGTAACCTCTGGACGTCTTGGGTTCATTGGCTTTTACAAACTCACTGTTGGGCTAGCTCTGTATAATTTGCCTTAGTCCTATTAATTCATTCTATGCTTCGAACTCCAGTAATTGTAGCTTCTGAGAAAATGGTTTCTTATGTGCCTCTCTTAATGTCTCCACTGTGTTGGTAGGGCTTAAGGTTCTGGGAACATATCTCTCTGAGGAACAAACTCTGGCCACCTGGCAAGTATGTCCAAACTGTTCTTTATCAAATTATTCAGTTATGTTTGATATTAACTTAATACATGAGCCCTTGATA
>NW_006408582.1:266499-269284 GCF_000296735.1 Chrysochloris asiatica | reverse complement strand
CCTGCCTTCCTTTGTGTAAAGCTCCTCCCTGCAATAAAAAGGAGGCACAGACTGAAGCCAGCATGTGTTACTGCCTGCATTTACTGCCTGCAGGGGCCATGATGCCTGTAGTCCAGGGTCTGCCCTCCAGTTTCACATCCACTCTAGTTTCGGGGTGTCTTCTTGTCTCTCTTGTTGTGTCTTTGTGTGTATTCTTTCTCTATCTCTGTCGCCACCAGATCTACCTACTTCGTGAACCAAACTCCCCTGTCGAGGCCGGTTCTCTACAGAAGAGGGCTTGAAGTTCTTATTGACAAAGGTCAAAGACTACAAAGTCTTCAGTATGGATTGCACCCAATGTAAGAAAAAGAAAATCTTCACAAGTGAACTAATAAATAACATCATGAGAAACAGAGAAATGAGTCCTGATGTGGTGCTGTGGATTAATGCACTAGACTGCAAAGTCAGTTTGAACCACAAGGTCGGCAGTTCAAGCCATTCCTGTATAGAAACCCTATACTGGGTCACTATGAGTCAGAACCAGCTGGATGGCACTTAACAACAGCAACAACAAAGAAAAGATTAAAGTGAAAGATATTATTTTGCTGGGATTCACAATGAACTCTCAAGAAAGCAGCAGTCAAGAAATCAAATGACTTATTGCACTGGGCAAATGTGCTACAAAAAGACCTCTTAAAGTGTTAAAGACCAACAACACCACTTTAAGGACTAAGGTGTGCCTCACCCAAGCCATTTATTTTCAATTCCCTCATATGCATTCAAAAGCTGGGCAATGAATCAGGAAGACTGGAAAAGAATTGATGCATTTGAGTTGTGGTGTTGGAGAAGAATATTAAAAGTACTCTGGACTGCAAAATAACACAAACATTTGTCTTGGAAGAAGTGAGTAAAATGATTCCTGGAAACCTGGATAGCAAGTCTTTGTCTCTCATAATTTGGGCAGGTTATCAGGAGGGACCAGTCCCTGGAGGACATAATTCTTAATAAAATGGAGGGTTAGGAAAAAATAGGGAAAATCCTGAGGGAGTGGAGAAATTTTTTACTGTTAGTTCCTTAGCAACTTTGTCATTTGGCTTCTTTATTTCACAGCAGATGTGTAGGTAGATAAAGTGACTTACTATTACATATTTGGAATTCTCCAGGTCTCCTGACTTTATTTTTGTACAATGTACTCCCTTGAGACCAAGTTCAGTTAAAGCCTTATTGTCAGTTTTGTGTCAGATTAGTCCTAGCAGTCAATAATAAGAGATGTCAGGAAACAAAATGGCACACTAGAGAGAGAGTGTTAGAAACCAACCAATCAAAGGATTGTTGTTAAGTGCCGTTGAGTCGACTCCGACCCATAGCGACCCTGAACAGGGTTTCCAAGGAGCAGCTAGTGAGCTTGAACTGCCAACCTTGCAGTTCAATCGGCTTTGTAGTCTGGTGCATTAACCCACAGCGCCACACCAGAACTCCCGATGGGAGCAAGAAAAAAAGTATATTGAAGAGAACAACAGGGCCAGGAATTACGAGATACAAAGAAACATTGAGGGATATTTTGTATTGGATTTACTTCAGATCTAAACTTTTAAAAAATTATCTCAACTTCTAGAAACAGAGAGAGAGGTGGAAATACAGACACAAAAAGCATAGACATTAGCAAATAAAGCAGAAATACACTGTTTGAGATTGATTTCTTTATACTTTATTTCCTGTAGCAAAATCTAGTTTATATTCATCGTGTGCCAAATTAGGCCAGTATACCAACAACCCAAAATGAAAATATTACTGGTTGTAATGTAACACAGAACCCACATATGCACAAAGTATTTTGAGGTGGTTTACAGTAAAAGGGACAAGTGCCATAGAAGTGTAGATAGTTTACTACCCAATACTGGTCTCCCAGGAGTAAAGCTTGTTGTCATCATTCTAACATGTAATTGTCACAGTAGTCATAACAATAGCTAACATTTGAGTGCTTAGAAGGTGCCAGCTCTAATCCAAGTGTTTTACATAGATATCCTCCTAACAACACTATGAGATAGGTATACCATTACCATCTCCATTTTATAGTTAAGGAAACTGACCAAGTCACTCAGCTGGTTGGTGGCAGGACAGGGAATCAAACCTATGCAGTCTGGCTCCAGAATCCATTCTCATAACCACTATTTTCCATGATTTCTCAGCCACACCTTCCCCAATCTCCTTAACAAACAAGTAACATTCAAGATAGGACGACTGACTAAAGAACTGTGTTTTGGTCATCTGGACAAGAAAAGGGTTTTATTTCATCACACACAGATGTCTGTGGTTGACAATGTCATCAGTGATGTGGCCTGAGGAACAACAGTGTGCTCTATTCTGCCAGCATTCTCAAACTCACCGAAATTGGAAAAATAAACATTTTAATCCTTTCCAGACTCATGTCATATGGTAAGAAACTTAAGCTACTCCGAAGGCCCTGGAAATGGGGAAGACAGGGACAAGGAAGGATGGCTTAAGGAGGAAGAGTGTGTGTGTATGTGGGGGAGGGGAATGACTTGCAAAAGCTTTGGTAGCGTGGTCTGCATGATCTGGCCTCAGCTGAATGGGACCTCAGAGTATCTCCTGTGTCAAGGATCCTTGGCTTTGCCTCAAGCCCACCATCTCCTTCAGTCACGTTGATGGCAGGGGCAGAGAAGAACATATGTAGACCATTTCTCACTGGAGAGGAAAACTTGTCACCTGGCTTTGCAGAGAAGGTTCCACATTATGCTCATAGTACATTATCTTTACCATACTAGGATATCACATTTTAAAATGA
>NW_006408582.1:231549-266067 GCF_000296735.1 Chrysochloris asiatica | reverse complement strand
GGACTATAAAGGCAAGAAGTAACTGGTTTACAAGCTTTCAAGAGGGAACCTAGAGCTAGGGGGCATGGAGGAAGGCAGAATCACCAGTGAGTACTATCCAATTTGTCTAGGTGGAGCTGATGAAATGAAATACAGATGGGTTACTCGCGATACTGTAGTGAATAATGGTTATCAGGATGGATTGTGAGTGTTGGAAATGCAAAGGTGGACATTCTGTGGCAAGGAAGGGAGTGACTGTTTCTTCAATCTAGGAGCGGAGGTCTCTGGGACCACCAACGGAGAAGAACCCAGAGCAGGACCCTACCCAGAGAAGCAGGGATGCCTGAGATGGAGGCAGGGATGATGGCATGGAGGGATGGAGCGGCTGGGGACTTTGGATTCAGAGAAGGAGAGGAACTGTGGGCCGAAGACTGGGGAGGGGGGTGAGGGAGGGGAAGTACCTAGGACAGGCTTCCAGGATATGCCCTTTGGTCGGGATCTGATGCATGGAGAGGATTGGAACCATGGCAATGTAATGATATGTGATAGAATGAATGTAAAACTAGAGTTTTCTCATGTAAACTATCATGTAATTCACAATAAAACATTGAAAAAAAAATTAAAAATAAAAACTTGAAAAAAAAACCTCCAAAAGATTCAGGTCAGAGTCACCTACCTTAAACAAACAAACAAACAATGGATTGTTTCAGAAACAGCTCTATCCGTATATCTTGATTATCTTTATGGTCTCTGCCAAAACAGAAGGAGGGCTACAGTAGAGGTGACAAAGTCCTATTTGTGTCTGTGGTAACTAGTTTTTTAATGAAAAATGGCAGGTATCCTTCATTTCCTAATGTAATTTCTACTTGGCTGGATTCCTCACCAAGTTTTGCTTACTGGGTAAGTAGAAGCCGAGAAAATCATTGTTAGCTCAGTTCCTAGCACAACATCTAATACATGTTATTGTTGTTAGGTGCCATCAAGTCAGTTCCAACTCACAGTGACCCTGTGCATAGCAGCAGAACGAAACACTGCCAGGTCCTGCACCATTGTCACAATTGTTACATATAGTAGCATTCAATGACTGTTTGTAAAATGAATGCATAATTCCAGCTGCTGTTTTAGAACACTGGCTGAACAATAACTTAATTACAATCCCAGCACCCTTTAATAGGAACAATAGCTGTGATGCTAGCAATTTTGCCTGACTTTTCATTAGAAGGTCAAACTTCAAGTTCCATAATTATACAAGTGGGCTTTTTAAAGCTTGTGGAAAAGTGGAATTAAAAAGGTAATAGAATTTTTCCACGAACTTTTGGAAGGTCCCATATACATATATAATTATTCAGAGTGAAATCTAATCAACTACAGAGTCCTCAGAGCTAATTCCCAGGTGCATCCCATGACTACAGGATACATTCTCATCTCCTCCTCCTCACATTTGTTTAACAGTAGCTTGACACAGAAATTCTTTTAGTTTTAATTCTCTTCACTTGATGTTTCATGACACAGAAATTCCTTTAGTTCTAATTCTCTTCACTTGATGTTTCATTTCAAAGTGCTCTTTAAGAATATACATAAATTCTTGCCAAAGATGAGGTCCATTCCTCATCTTCATTTCCATTGTTGTTAAGTGCTGTCAAGTCAGTTATGACTCATATAGACCTTGTATAGGGTTTATGAAGAGTGGCTCCTGAATTTGAACCACTGACCTTGCAGTTCAAACCGACCTTGAAATGCAGCACATTAACCTGAAACACCACATCAGGACTCCCTGACAAAATATAAGCTCCCATAACAGCTATTGGTAATTTTCATTCTTGTGACATTGAGTAGGTTCTGGCTTATAGCGACCCTGTATAGGGTTCCCATAGCTTTTTAAACCTTTGCAGAAGCAGAAAGCCTCATCTTTCTCCTGCAATGTGGTTAGTGGGTTCAAACCACTCACCTTGTCATTTGCAATCTGGTGCTTGTTGTTGTTGTTATGTGCCGTGGAGTCGGTTCCGACTCATAGCGACCCTTTACAAGGTTTGCTAGGCTGTAATGTTTACGGGAGCAGAAAGCCTCATCTTTCTCCCACAGAACAGCTGGCGGTTTCAAACTGCTGTCCCTGAGGTTCGCAGCCCGATTCATGACCACTACGCTAAGGTGAGGATAGCTGATGGAAAGAAGACAATTTTTCCTGCCATGTTCTTTGCAATAAATTAGAAGACCATATAAAAGGTGGGTGGTGTAGGTGAGAGAAAGAATGAAGGTGGTGATAGACAAATGAAAACAGGTTGTTAGTAAAATTACTACGAGACTGACCTGTGACCCAAATAAAAAGTAATGCAAGCATGTTTGGATAGAATAGGACACAATATAAATATGATCCTGAATTAACTGGGAACAGAGTTAATAATAAATATGAAGGGGCTTCAAAATGTTCACAGAAAAAATCTATTATCTTTTAATTCATTTTTTTCCATGAATGTTTTGAAGCCTCCTCATATGCTTTGCAATCATGTTTGAGTTCCAAAATGCATCTAAAAATAATGGGAAATTACTTGTAAGTCACATACTACAGATAGCAAGTGAAGTTGAAATGATTTAGAATGTGCTTGCATTATTACTGAACTTTATATGATAATGCATTTTTACATCTATTATCTTTATTTGGGGGTCCAGGTGTGGTGCTATAAGCACTCAACTGCTAAACCACTAGCTGCTCCTCAGAAACTCTATAAAGGGTGGCTATGAATCAGAACTGACTCAATGGCACTTAACAACAACAAAACTTTATGAAGTAGTTAAATATTCTCATCTATCATAAAGGCTTAAACAGGTAAAGAAATTTGCCCAAGTATAGATACATGTGATGATACGGCACAGACTAGATTATTTTATAGTCTGGTATTTACCTTAACCAGGATAATTTCAAACATTACTTTTTGAATGTAGGGAAAATGGATATAAAGAAAGCTGTTTGACTCTGCAAAGCATGTTCCCTTTTGCCTAATGAGAAGCACTCAATGCTACTAACATGAATGAACAGGAATCCTTAGCCTAAGGACCAACCTAGAATGATTGGAGAGACCTGAGATTTTTCTTATAGGTGATAACATCTTTCCTTTTGCAATCTCCATATTGCTTCATTTACTTTTTAAACAAAAGCTATAATTTATTATTAAATGAGTTGGAACTGACTCAATGACAATTCGTTTGGTTGGTTTTATAATGATGACAATCCACTTTTAAAGGCACATAGTTAAAATTCTACATCACTACTTGGTTTAACAGAGAAAATGATAATCCATTTCTCTTCTAAAGCAATAGTTGTGTGACCTTCTGTATTTTACTCAAACTCTATGAAACTCAATTTCCTCATCTGAAACACTGGGAATAGAAGTGTAAGGTGGCAGTTCTGTAAAATACATACTGGATTGTAAATCACAAGGTCAGCAGTTTGAGCCCAGCAGCTACTCTGCAGAAGAAAAGTTAGGCTTTCTGCCCCTGTAAAGATATAGTGTCTCACTGAATTGAAGCCAACTTGACGGCATTTAATATTCACTAAATTCTTAATATACAACCCACTTAACCCTCAACAAGTTTTGAAGTAAACACATTATTTCCATTTTACAGGTGTGGAGCTACAGGATAATGCACTGGGCCGCAAGATCAGTTTGAACAGTAAGGTTAGTGGTTCAAACTCACCAGCTGCTCTTTGTAAACCCTATGCAGGGTCGCTGTGAGCAGGACCTGACTTGACCACACTTGACAACAATAATAAAGTCAAATTGCTAATTAGGTAAAATGAGGATTTAAAACCTGGCAGTTTTCATAAAGTCATTACTCTCAACAGCTCAACTAGATTGTGGCATGTGTTTCTTACGAGGATAAGTGAGAGAATGTCCATAGGATGCTTAACACAATGATGGCATAATGAGCATTCAATATACATTAAGGAGATATGGTATGGTGCTGTAGGGTAAGAACTGGACTGCTAACCACAGGTCAGGGGTTCAAACCTGTCAGGGGCTCCTCAGAAACCCTATGTTATTGCTGATGTTGTTGTCATGTGTCATGGAGTCAGTTCCAACTCATAGCCACCCTGTACAGGGTTTCTGAGGCTATAAATCTTTATGGGAGCAGAAAGTCTCATCTTTCTCAAGCGGAACAGCTGGTAGTTTCGAACTGCTGACCCTGAGGTGTTCAGCCCGATTCGTAACCACTACAAGTGCCATCAAATCACTTCCAATTCATAGTGGCCTTGTATAGGGTTTCCGATGAGCAGTTGATGAGTTTGAAATACCTTCCTTTCGGCTAATAGTCCAGTGCTTATCCTAAAGAGTCACATCAGGACTCCTATACTTATGAGTCAGAACCAACTCAGTGGCACTTAAAAATAAAAATGAAAGCATAAAAACATCAAATATTTTGTAGTTAATAGTTGACAGTTAAAATATATTTATATTTTGTTGTTAAGTGCCATCGACCAGGTTCTGACCCAAAGAGACCCTGTATAGTGTTTCTGAGAACTGGCTGGTGAGCTTGAACTGCTTACCTTGCGAATCAAACTGACTTGGCAGTCCAGTGAATTAACCCACAGTGCCTCACCTTAGTCCTCAAGCTGACATCTCTGCTCTTCAACACTTTAAAAAGGTCTTGGGCAGCAGATTTGCCTAATGTAATACATCATTTGATTTCCTGACTGCTGCTTCCATGAGTGTTGACAGTTGATCCAAGAAGAATGAAGTCCTTGACAACTTCAATCTTTCTCCATTGATAAGAATGTCTATTGGTACGCTGGTGAGGACTTTTGTTTTCTTTACATTGAGATCTAATCCATACCAAAGGCTCTGTTCTTTGATCTTCATCAGTAAATGTTTTAAGTCCTCTTCACTTTCAGGTTGCATTACCTGCATATCGCAGGTTATTAATGAGTCTTCCTCCAATCCTGATGCCACGTTTTTCCTCATATAACCCAGATTCTCAGATTATATGCTCAGCAAACAGGTTGAACAAGTATGGTGAAAGAATACAACCTTGTTGCACACATTTCTTAATTTTAAACCATTCAGTGTTTATATGTTCTGTTCGAACAACTGCCTCTTGGTCCAGGTACAGATTCTTCATGAGAACAATTAAGTGTTCCAGAAGACTCATACTTCACAATGTTGTCCATAGCTTGTCATAATCCACACAATCGAAAGTCTTTTGAGTAGTCAATAAAGCACAGGTAAATATCTTTCTGATATTCTCGGCTTTCAGATAAGATCTGTCGGACATCAACAATGATATCCCTTGTTCCATGACCGCTTCTGAATCCGGCTTGAACCTCTGAAAGTTCTCTGTCTATGTATGCTTGCAGCCGTTTCTGTATTACCTTTAGTAAAACTTTACTTATATGGGATATCAAAGAGATTGTCCCATGGTTTCCGCATTCCGTTGGGTCACATCTCTTTTGAATGGGCACAAATATGGATCTCTTCCAATCAGTCGGCCTGATAGTTGTCTTCCAAATTTCTTGGCAGAGATGACTGAGTATCTCCGGTGCCGCCTCACTTTCTTGAAAGATTTCAATTTTTATTCCATCAATTCCTGGAGTCTTGTTCTTTGTCAATTCCTTCAATGCACCTTGGACTTCCTCCTTCAGGATCATTGGCTCTTGATCATATGCTACCTCTTGAAATGGTTGAACATTAACCGTTTCCTTTTGGTACAGTGACTCTGTGTATTCCTTCCATCTTCTCTTGATGCTTTCTGCATCATTCAATAATTTTCCCAGAGAATTTTTCAATAATGAAAGTCGAGCCTTGAATTTTTTCTTCAGTTCCCCTAGCTTGAGAAATGCTGAGTGTGTTCTTCCTTTTTGGTTTTCTGATTCCAAATCTTTGCACATTTTGATGTAATATTTGGCCATATCTTCTTGAGCTGATCTTTGAAATTTTCTGTTCAGCTCTTGGACCTCCTTATTTCTTCCATTTGCTTTAGCATCTCTATGCTGGAGAGCAAGTTTCAGTGTCTCTTCTGACATCCATTTTGACCTTTTCCTTCTTTCTTGTCTTCTCAATGACTTTTTGCTTTCTTCATATCTGATGTTCTTGATGTCATCCCACAACTCTTCTGTTCTTTGGTTTTAAGTGTTTAATGTATCAAATCTATTCTTAAGATGATCTCTAAATTCAGGTGGGATATAGTCAAGGTCATATTTTGGCTCTCGTCGACTTATTTTCATTTTCTTCAGTTTCAGTTTGAATTTGCATATGAGTAATTGATGGTCTGTTCCACAGTCTGCTCCTGGCCTGGTTTTCACTGATAATATGGGGTTTTCCATTGCCTGTTTCCGCAGATGCAGTCAATTTGAGTTCTATGTATTCCATGTGGTGAAGTCCATGTGTACAGTCGTCTCCTATGCTGTCTAAAGAAGGTATTTGAAATGAACAAATCATTGATTTTTCAGAATTCTATCATGCATTCTCCAGCATCATTTCTATCACCAAGGCCCTATTTTCCAACTACTCATCCTTTCTTTTTGTTCCCAACCTTTGCATCCCAATCACCAGTAATGGTCAATATACTTGATTGCATGTTTGATCAATTTCAGATTGAAAAAGTTGGTAGAATTCTTCTCTTTCATCCTCACTGGCTTTAATGGTTGGTGTGTAAATTTGAATAATAGTGGTATTAACTGGTCTTCCCTGTAGGCACATGGATATTATCCTATCAGACAGCGTTGTACTTCGTGACTGATCTGGATATGTTCTTTTTGACAATGAATGCAACACCATTCCACTTCAATTTGTTAAGCACAGGCTGTTATCTAAACTGTATTAACATTGCCAAGAAAATATTCTTCTTAATCTGATACTTCATCAAGAGCAAACAGTATTACAGTTAAAATTTGTTTTTTTCCTAAATGCCTGGAATTGAATATAATACTTTGACAGGCATTTTTCCATCTTAAATATGAAGAGGCTTCAAAAAAGTTCATGGAAAAATGGAATTAAAGGATAATGGAATTATCCCATATATTTAATCTGACTGGTATGCCTACTCACCAAGTCTGGCTAATTTTAGACAGTTGACAAGTTCACTGGCAGCTACCTTTATGATTATAAAACTGTCAAGCAATTAAATCTTGCCATGCATCCTATAAATTACATGTTGTTGTTTTTAAGTGCCATTGAGTCAGTTCCAACTCATAGTGACCCTCTATAGGATTTCTGAAGAAAGGTCAGCAGGTTTGAACTTCCAACCTTGCAGTTAGCAGTCCAGTGCCTATCCTACAGCACCACAGCAGGATTCCTGTAATATAAATTAAATATGTAAGTTTATATAAGGAAAGTAAAATCGCTGCTTCACAATTTCGAGTACATTAACTTGCTCAACACCTAAGAAAATAATATGGCTTTAGAAATTCAGAATGCAGGGCCAGTTAAGACACCTATTTTATTTAATAGGCGACTATTGGTGAATTTTTGGTTCACAAAATGTTAAATAGCACAGACATCAGAGAGAGTGAAAGATTTTATTTTAACTTTCATGGAAACACACCCTTTTCCTGAAAAACATAAAAGCATGCATATTGATGGCATTCTTATAAAGAAACAGTACGTCAACAACTAAGTTGTAAATAAACAATACTAATACAAACAAAAGATTAAATGATATGTGAAACAGAATTACAGTAAAGCATAGGGCTTTTAATTTTAGAAAATAATTTAATGCAGTATTAACGCATGTCGAGGAAAAGCTTCTAATTTTCCAAACATCCTGATTGGGGAAAAAAAAAATTAACATATTGTAGACTTTTTGTGAGAGGAGTGTAAGTATAGTCAGAACAAAACAGGTGATCTTATGCAGGTCCCTTTGCATACTTAATCAGTTATAATTCACACAATTCCAAGGGCATCACTTTTTAATTTGAGCATATCCATGATATTCAAAATAAGTTATACAAGTTCAACTTATCTTAATCTAGTTAGAAATAGGTTTTAACTTTAGGACTGTTAAAAATTTTAGTTAACAAAATTTCACTTCACAAATAAGAGAAAATTACAATTTAACACGAAAGAACTTTTCAAAAGCTTTACATATGCCCCCATTTATAATGAGACCAACTGTATCCTGTGAAAATGTGTGTATACATATGAACATACACATCAATTCACATCACACAATTCTTTAAGAGTATTGATTGAAATAGCTTACTCTCTGGCTTTGGAGAAGCAGTATAAAACAGACAAAACTCCCCCTTTTCATTTTATCAGCATTCAGCTGGTGTGTTTTATCTGGGTCACCGACAACTTTGAAACAAGTATCCATTAGTTGTAAGCAGAAATGTGATCTTAAAAGACAAGTAGACAAGTTTAAATTATAATATAAAATAGAGCAGATAACATTTTTTAGAAAGCTTGTCTTCCACAGGATATACTGTTCCATGAATGAAAACTGTGTAATTTGGTTCCGGATTGTAGCTCTCATTTTGAGGTGATGCATGTTAATCAAGTAACCCCATTAAAAGTAATGGGAAATAAACAAATTCATTCAGTCTTGTTGAATAAAGTCTGTTGAATTATTTGAGGAAGGTGACTTTCTTGACATAAGACAAATGCAAAATGTCTTTGCAGTAGCTGGTGAAGCTTGCTTATAAGAGTTTAAAGAGTTTGACTTTAAGACAGAATACTGGTTGGTTATGTTATTTCTTCTTAGAAAGTCTACTGTGCAAGCCATTGAATAGCACCAATGACTTTAATCCAAATGAAAAGGACTAGAATGCAGTAGAAGTCTACCATGACAACATTAAAAACAAGTTCTGGTTAAATATTTTGCTAAATCAAAGAATAATAGGCAAAAGGCACATGCTAGTAAATCTAGTTTGAACATTTGAAGGCCTCTATTACTTCAAATTTCTCTGGACAGAGAGCCCAATAAAAGTTTACACTGATTATTTTGATGTTAAAAAAACAAAACAAAATAAAAAAACAAACAGGAAATCTTAATATTCTCAAATACTTATGGCACAGATGTTGCAAAGTACTAAAGGCTTAGCTAAAAATATTTGTTACCTGGGCAAGTTCAAGTTCTGCTACATTGGATCACAGCCCACATTTTTAACTTAAAATTAATTCTCATACATTATACATTCTTTTGTGTAGCGTACAGGGTGTGCAAATCAAGACGTTTCAGTAAATATTAGAAATGTTAATTATTTTGCAATATAAAGTAAGTGAAATCAGCTAATAATGTAATACAGTAAAAACAGGTGCTAAACAGAGCTTCTCCCCACTTCAACTTTCTCTTATGCCTTTTTCCTTGAACATCTTGATACTTAATCAGAATTTCTTTGATTGATTTAGAGAAACTAAGCAAAAGAAAAATATTACATAGTTGTACAACAGTAGATGCTTTTGTGATCAGAGTTGTAAAAAGTTGAAAATAACAATTACAGTGATATATATTGTTCAAATTAATATTCATAAATACAACCAGCTGAATAACATAGCAATAACAACTTAAACAGTTCCAATAATCTTCTGTAGTTGACATTAGTTCATGGGAAATGAAAAATATAACATAAACTCCATTTAACTTTTACCTTTCCAACAATGTCAAAACTAAAGTTGTAAAATCATGTATGTCTGCCCAAGACCAACTTCATATAGGCTTTAAACAGAAATTCTATTTTATCCAATGCTCAATCAACAAGGCTTTATTTACACTTCTTAGCAAATTCAATGAACAATTTGATGTCATGTGCAGCTATCATAAAGAGACAGTGAAGCCCATCCACTGATTGGAGATAACTACTTCTTTATGTTTTAATACTAACCCATAAGCAGCCAATTAAGGTTCCATATACCCATGTTTTTACATACAGTTTCCTTCCAGCATCTGTCATAAGCATACTAACAGTCAAACCACTTAAGATCAATAATGATGGAAAAGTCTTCTTAAGACTTAGTTTGGAATTAACACTTTTTCCAGGAAATCTGTTTCTTCTTTCCGGATCCAGTGAATCATAGAATTCTATAAGCAACCTATGGCCAGAGTAAAATAAATAAAATGTAAGGTTTCTGTTTTAGCCATCTCAATATTTCAGTTCAATAAATATGTAAATGGTTACCTATTTTGTGCTGGGGAAGTTATGTTGTTGCTGTTAAGTGCTGTTGAGTTAATTCTGACTCATAGAGACCTTGGAGCAGCTGGTGGTTTGAACTGCCAACTTTGTGCTTCACAGTCCAGTGCTAATCCTATAGTGCCACACCAGGAGTGTGGAAGCTACAGGTCTTCACAAAACAAATATGAATAAGGACACAATCAGAGAGTTGATGTAACAGGAGTCTCTAGACTTTGGAAATAGATTTCATGTTCTCTGATTAGATACGCAAATTATCTGGCATGGAATATTTAAAAACAGATGGCTTTAAGTAATTTTATGGAGAGATTTTAAACTTTAGGTGTATAATTTTTCAGTGACCTAACTCAAGATTGAGTAATAACTCAACTCAGTTCTTCTACTTTCCCCAATCCTTATATCCTCCTTGCTGCAGCTTCCATTCTAAATCAGTGGAAAGATTAGCAGTTTTTATAACATACATGGATTTCTCAAAAAGCTCTCATTTGCATGGAACTGCAAAAGCAAATTTAAAAAAGAAGTCATAGTTAACTTTTTTCCCACTAACTGAAAGGTCAGTGGTTCAAACCCATCAGCCGCTCCTTGGAAACCTTAAACAGGGTTGCTATGAGCTGGAACCAACTCAATGGCTCTTAACAACAACAACAACATTAAAAAATGCTATATTGTAATAGCAGAACATACTCAAGACAAAACCCTCAAACATGCAAGTATAGAAAAGGAAAGCCCTTGTATTGTTTCCTAAATCATACATATTCTTTAGAGGATAATCACTGTCAAAATAGGTCCAGACTCATCCTAAATACATATAAGCACAAAATAAGATAAACTGGCTATTAAAAATATTGGTTAGTCTTTTCTGAAGACTATAATTTCATGTCAGTACACATAGATCTTACTTTTAAATTTGCTCCCATGGCCAAAACAGTCCTGAGAGACTGGTATAATAAATTACACCATGTACAACTGAGAGTTAATGAAAAGTAGAAATTATACATAAAAAGAAATTATTTATATATCAGCATAAAATTTATTTCATTTTCAATTGATGATACTTTCAATAATTTTTACTTGTCAGTTAGTCAAAATGGGCTAATAAAAAAGTACTGCAATAAAACAGGGAAAGAAAGAACAATGATAGTTTTCTGAGAAGGATCATATTAGGTGAATAAAATATTTGGATATATTTCTCAATGTAAATAAAATTTTGGAATTGTTTTTTGACATTAAAAAATACTTTTCAAAATGGCTTACTAAATTGTACATCCTTTAACAATTGATTCAACTTTTGAAAGCGAAGAATAAAAATTAAAGATGTTTAAAATATATCTCTCAAAGAACAGGAGGAAATGCATCAGAAATGATAAAACTTCTTTCTACCTATAGCAAAATTCACAGTAAAAAAACATCATACAACCCTGAAGTTTCATCCAAGAAAGTATTCTTATGTAACAAAATTTAATCTTCAAATACATCTACTTCTGAGCCTCACATTTTAGTTTTCCCTACGAGAAGAAATTCTAAACTTTCTAATTTTATCTTGAATTTAATCAGAGATACAAATATGCTCTCTTACTGTCATCTGGTGTTTCCAGGGTTTCTATTGAATGAGTGCCACATGACACTAACTCAGTCAGGCTAACCCCTTTACATTATGCCTCACTTACGAGTTATTTGAATATGCTCACAACTTATTAATTTATTGGCTGGTAACTTTCAGCAAAGCTCAATATTGTTTGTTCAAAATTGATATTATTAGCATAGACAAACAGGTCAGCCCAGAATACGTTTAAGCTAAAAAATACTAGTACCAAAAAAAAACTTTTTTTAAAGTAAAAAATTCAATTGCCCCTTCCTCCTCCAAAAAATAAAGCAAATATATACATTGGACAAAATCCTCTATTTCCACAGCCTTGTTTTTTCCCACTCCCTTTGGCATGATGGCTGATCCTTACCCAAGAACACATTATATGGCCTGCAAAGCCAGATTCTGAGCATCTAACAAAGGAAGGGTTTTTTTGTTTTGCCAATTTTTCTATTTTACCATAAAGCATAAATCTATGAAATGACTATAAATGAAAATAGAGAGGTTCTTTTACGGTGAAGTAAAAATTGAAGCTTAAAGTATGAATAGATTATGCATGACATAAGAAATGATTTGGGTTCATAAAAAATGTTAAGATAATAAAAATATCTAAGTTACTTCCAACTGTTTACTACAGTGAAATATAGTGGAACCAAAAGTTTTGAAGTGCTGGAACTGTTGTTACTCACTTATCTTTAATTTCAAAACGTTCATGAAGCCATCTTCTCATATATGCTTGTTCTTCCGGGACATCTTTTTTGTCTATTCGATCAATGTGAATATGAATTTTTGGACATTCTTTGCAGAGAAATTCTAACAAGAACAAAAGTATTCAATTTCTTAGACTTTTAAGAACTCTCGGTTATAAAAGGATTTATAAATGAAAATAAGGCAAAAAAGGTAAAATAAAAAGGAACAGATTTTTTACTTGGCAAAAAAAAAAAAAATGTTACAAAGAAATAGATTATAAACTATGTGTTAGAACTGACTCAGTAGTACTTAACAATGATGACAATAACAAAGACAACCCAGGAATAGGAAGACAGACTCTACTATACTTGACTGGAAGTATACGAGGATAAGTCCAAAAGTATTTCTACAAAGTCACAGAAACCTTTATTAAAGAATAAAAAATTGTGAAGCTACTGTAGTTAATGTATATTCCATATGGCAGTGTTTCTCTCTAACCCTTCCCTGATGGATTCTGTGCTCTTCTACGTACACCAGGCCCAAACAGCAGTTTTGGCACTCTGGAGGGACTTAAATCATGCTCCTTTTCAATATTCTTTGTGTTTTGGGAAAAAAAATCTGAAGGAACATGATCAGGGATGTAAGGTGGATGGGGTAAGATTTCCCAATGAAACTCTCATAGGATAACCCTTGAAGAATGCGCAGGTACATTGTTGTGATAGAAAAAATTATTTGGCGCAGCTTTTCTGGTGTTTTTATCATCAATACAGTTTTCCATGTTCTTAAAATTTCTCTGTAAGTCCCGTGATCCTCCTGTGTCCTTCAATAAAATTTATCAAATTATCCTTTTGGAGTCCCCAGTGAACAGTCTCTATAACCTTTTGAGTTGACTCCATTGGCTCAGCAGATCCCCTCAGAAGTCACTGTTTTGACTGGACCATTTTTCTAAGGGTACTCTAACAAGACTTGAAGGAGAAAAACATGAGGTTTTCTGCTCACATAATTTTGTTGTTGTTAGGTGCCATAGAGTCAGTACCGACTCATAACGACCCTATGCACAACAGAACAAAACACTGCCCAGTCCTGAGCCAACCTCACAATTGTTGCCACACTTGAGCCCATTGATGCTGCCACTTTGCCAATCCATCTCGCTGGAGATCTTCCTCTTTTTCTCTGACCCTCGACCTCCAGTGACTGGTCCCTTCTGACAATATGTCCGAAGTATGAGAGACAAAGTTTGGCCATCCTGGCCTCCAAGGAGCACTCTGGCTGCACTTCTTCCAACACAGATCTATTGGTTCTTTTGGCAGTCCATGGCACTTTCACTGTCCAGCTTTAACACACATATGAGGTTACTGAAAATACCTTGGCTTGGGTCAGGTGCACCTTAGTCCTCAAGCTGCCATCTTTGCTCTACAGCCCCAGAAATCCTACTGTTGTTGTTATGAAGTGCCGTCGAGTAGGTTCAAACTCGTAGAGACTTTGTATAGGGTTTTCAGGGAGTGGCTGGTGAGCTTGAACCACCGACTTGTGGTTCAAAATGACCTTGTAGTCCAGCACATTAACCCAGAGCACCACACAAGGACAGGGTCACTGTGAGTTGGAAGTGACAGAATAGCACCATACCATGAATACCACCCAAGACTTAGACAAGTGCACTATTGAGAGAACTTATCTGCAATCATCCGCTGATCACAGAACGATGTTTAGACACATTCTGTTTGTAATAAACCAATGTATGTATGAACTGGAACTCTATATCTATACTTTTTTACTTACTCTTGTTTATCTATCCCTCTGAAGGGATCCTAAATTGTGGACCACTGCTAGACCAATCATCTTCATTTAAATGGTCAGTCCCCCACTCCCAATCTTAGCATTTGCCACACATTGTTACTACTCATCTACCCACTACAGTGTGAGTTCCATGAAGGCAGCAGAGATGGAGCCTGTCTGTGCCTCCTGCCTAGTGAAGAACTGGAAACACAGAGGCACTTAATAATCCTCACTTACTAGTTCTTGAACCTGACACATATCACTGCTACATAGCCATAAGACACTCAGGAGAGCTATTTCCTTTCTTTTAGGTCTTGGTTTCTAATCACACTTATATCTTTATTGCTTCCTCCTCCTTATCTTTGCCATTAAAAAAAATGTTTTATTGTGAATTATGTGATAGTTTACATGGGAGAACATTAGTTTTACATTCATCCTATCATATGTTGTTTCACTGCCATGGCTACAATCCCCTCCATGCATCATCAACCAACCAAAGGGTATACCCTGCAAGCCTGCCTCCTGCTCATCAGCACACAATCCCTCTCCCTCTCTGGGTCTAGAGTCCCCAGCCGCTCCATCTCTCCACATCATCTCTTTGACATTTTTAAAACACATTACAGTTGATACAGGGAACAAAGTTCTTACTGTGGAATAAGTATGAGCCTTCAAGGAATTACTGTTCTTAAGGCATGCTACATTTAAAAGAAGAGAAAACAGTCCTTTTATAGCCTCAGTTACACAAGGGACAGTATTCAAAAATGAAAGAGAATTTTGAGACTGAAAATTACTTTCTTTGGAGGTGTCCCTCTGTGGAGAAGTGTGAACATCGATATATTTAAGTGAATTAAACAACAAGAAAATATTTCTAAGGCATTTAAAAGAAGCCTATATTCCCTAAGTGGGCATACCAGTAGGAAGCTGAGATCCTTTTTATCTTAACTTGAAAATATGTTCCAAGATGTTTCTTAAGAAATGGTGAATCATGTGTTCTACAGTTTGAAAAAGACTTAAAGCTTAGCCTCAAATCTCTATTTTTTTGACCTCCTCACACATCCTTTTTGCTAAGAACTGAACACAACTGCTCTGTTTGTTTTATGTCAAGAAGCAGTAGTCTGCAGCACTTAGGTTATTAAAATAATCCTATAAACTTTTAGGAGAGAATTAGCTTGATGATAAATTAGGTTGATAATACATTAAAGAGTTTGTTTTTCAATTCTATTTTCATCTAAATAGGTAAGGGATTGCTTGGATACATCTTGAGACAGAGGTGTGCCATGGATAAGAGCATGAACTATGAAGCTAGAGAGCCTGAGCTTGTGCTGCCCTGAGAAGAGATGCTAACCTGTGTGGTGCAAATGGTTAATGCAGCTGGTGTTAACCAAAAATGTGGCTGTTTGAGTCCACCCAGAGACACCTTGAAAGAAATGCTTAATGATCTACTTCAAAAAAAAAAAAAAAATCAGTCATTGAACACCCTAAGAAGCACAGTTCCACTCTGACACATATGTGATTGCTATGAGCCAGAGGTGAACACAGCTAGTTTTGCCTAAGTTTCCAAGTCTGTGAAAGAGAGATGGTAACAATAGTTTCAACCTCATTAGGTAGTTATAAGGAATATGGTGAGTTCTTAGATCAGTCCCAAGGACATACTATAAGCACTGTAGGATAAGCACTAGATTACAAGGCTGATTTGAACTGCAAGGTCGGTGGATCAAACTCACCAAGCCACTCCTTGGATATCCTATACAGTGCCCCTATGAGTCAGAACTTACTCGATGGCACTGAACAACAAGTATTAGCTAATTTTTAGCTTCATATTCTCATCTTATTTCTATTTTCACCCTTAAACACACAGGCCCTGATAATAACTTCCCTGTCTTCACTTGATTATATTCTACATTGACACTGCCATAAATAAGTAGTAAATGGCTCTGGACATACTTTGTGCATAGTTAAAATTAGGAAAATGTAAAAGACTATATTTCAAATATCAAAATGAAAGTTTCTGTGAACTAAAGTGCTTAAAACATGTTGCTGTCAAGTGACATTAAGTTAGTTCTAACTCATAGCGGCCCTATAGGGATTTTTCGAGGCTTTAAATTTTCACCAGAATAGATAAAGCCTCATGATAAGACACAAGTTTAAAAGGGAATATGCATCTGCACTGTGAAAAATGGACTTTGGAATTCATAAGGACGCTATCAGTATCCCCACCCTTCCTTAAAACATAGTCAAACATAGCAACAGCTGTAAGGATGGCAAAGACATGGGACTACTTCACCTGTTATGCACAATGCTCTTAGTCAGAACCGAAACTCAAACTTACTTGGTCTTTATAATACATACTTTTCATATACAGACTTTCATTTGGTCTTTACAATTCTGAATTGTTGATGTGTGCTGTGGTGTCAGTTTCAACTCACAACGACCCTGTATAAGGTTTCAGAGGGCTTAAAAAAAAAAAAAAAAAGATTGCTGAAGCAGAATGCTTCATCTTTCTCCTGCAGAGAGGCTGGTGGGCTCCAACCACTGACCTTGTGGTTTGCAGTCCTGTTCTTATTCTATAGAGACATCAAGCTCCCACAATTCTGAATAGTCATGCACTATTATTATTAGTTTCTCCTGGTTCAGATGAAGAAAAAAGGCTCAAAGAGGAGCAAAGCCAGATAAGTCAATGGTGGAGCCAGATCATCCATCCTAAAACAGACTATCAGGGTATCATCAGATAAACTAGAAAAAAGCTAAATGTTAAATAGCATCTGGGAAGTTCTAATCTGAAGATAGAAAAATGTGACATAAATACTTTCCTAAATATTCAATATAACTCTTGTGAATGCTGGCTCTGTGGGTTAATGTGCTGGACTGCAAAGTCAGTTTGAACCACAAGGTCAGCGGTTCAAGCTCACCAGCTGCTCACTGGAAACCCTATTCAGGGTCGTTATGGGTCAGAACCAACTCGACAGCACTTAATGACAACAATCTATATTTGCAAGAACTATTTTAGTTGGGACATACTTTACACATGAGCAAAAAGTGTCTCATAATTCAATAATTATAAATTTTGTCAGAAAGCATGAAAGTATATTGACTTTATAGGGCTATTACAGATTCTTCCAAAGTATCCCCACATGTCACAAGGTCTATTGCCTGGAGAAGCTGAGTCACATTAGCTCCATACCTAGGGACTCCGAACAAGGTGGAGACATGTTAGAAAGTCACCATACTGAAAATAGGAGGGTAAATATGCTGAATGAGGAGAGGCCCTCCATACCCTTTTCCTTCATTTGGTGACCACATGGCTGCCAGGCTTATAACCTATTCCCCTTTCTCCTGAGAAGCTGATGCTCTAAATCCAACAGTGCAAAAGTGCACAAATAATTATATATTCACATCATTAAACATTATATCCGGTGTGGCGCCGTAGGATAAGCACTGGACAGCTAACCGCAAGGTCAGAGGTTCAAACCTACAAGCCACTTCTTGGAAATCCTACACAGGGTGATCACTATGAGTCAGAACCAACTTGACAGCACTTAACAACAACAACCTTTAAAAAACTATAGAACTATAGGACAGTTGACCCACAAATAATGTGGGGGTTGGGGTACCGACCCCCTGCACAGTAGAAAATTTCATGTAACTTCTGATTTCCCAGAAACTTAACTACGAATAGTCTACTGTTGATCAGAAACCTTACCAATAACATAAACAGCCAATTAACATGTATTTTGAATGTTATGTGTATACCCACATAAAAGATGCATTTTCAATACAAAATAAAAAGGTATTTTGTAAAAAGTGCCAAGGTTTTCATGGCTTTCAATATAGCTTAGTGACAGTTTTACAGATTGCCTTTTCCTTTTGTTTTTTTTTATGATGGTCCTTACACTGGATTCATTTATCTTGAAAGGGCAGACAACAGCAGCTGCAGATCTCAATCTGCGGCACATAACAAGGAATTCAACTTTTTCTTGTAATGTCATGACTTCTCTGCTTCTTTCTAACAGTTCCAGCATCACTAGTGACACTCTATATGGGTCCCATGATGTTACTCAAAGTTTACAATAGTGCATTCACTACACATGATAAAAAATAAACAAAAACCATAAGATATCACTTTTTACTACAACATACAGTTTAACTAGAAAGATAAACTGTTATGTGAAGATCAGTAGCATCAGATGGTATTTTTTTTTTTAATCTGCATATAAGGGGACCCATTAACTTCAAACCTGTGCTGTTCATGGGTCAACTGTATATATTGACATATAAAGATGTTCATGACACAGAACTAAGTAAAAAGCAATACAAGTCATGTAGAATCAGCACGTGACTGTGAATCACAACATCAGCAGTTCAACTCACCAGCTGCTCCTTGGAAACCCTATATAGGGTTGCACTGAGTCACAGCGGACTCAGTGGAACTTTATAACAACAAATAAATTAATGATCTCATTTAAAAAAATAAATAAAGGCACACACACATGACTATATCCAAACACTGCTAGCTGAGGTTGCAGGATTTGCTTCTCCCATCTTCTTTTGGGTTATTCCTGCAATTTGCCCCACCCCAAAATATGTATTACTTTCATATAACAAAAAATACTAAGAAAAACTAGAATCATAAAAAAACATTTTAGTAGAATATTGTCATTAAACACAGAATCTACTATGGTATATCACCCATTTTGAAGGAGCCTAGTGATACAAATATTAAGCACTCAGTTGCTAACTGGAAGTCAGAAGTTCAAGCCCACCTAGCAGCTTTGTGAGAGAATGTTCTGGAGATACACTCTAGTACAAATTACGGCCTGAGAAACCCTGTGAGGCAATTCTACTGTCACATGGGGTTACTATGAGTTGAAATCAACTCAATGGCACTTATCAACAGCAACTATCACCACCCATTTTCGAAACAGTAATTAAAAAAAAAAAGTCAGTTATAAGCAAACTACCTTCTGCCCCATTGTTTCACATTCAATGAACATCTTCACTGAAAGCAATCTGACTCTGATGCTAAGAGCCAATGACAATGAAAAGAAGCCCGGGAGAGTTTTTAATACTTTACCAATCTTAGAATACAGGAAGGGCAGGAGATACTACTGAATGTGTCTCTAATATAGGCTTCTTTAGAGCTTAAATACTCCAGTGAATGCAAGAACTCCTGCAGAACTCATTAAAACTGTAGAATGTCAGCTCTCACCTGGAGAGATTCTACTTCAGCAGCTTGGAGTGGAGCTAAGGGCCTTGCAGATCAACAAGCATCCCAGGTGTTTCTAATGAAACTGCAGTCCTCCTATAATGCTTTGAGAAACACTGGCATACATGTAAATTAACATTCTCACCAAAACAAAGTAGAAAATTGCCTGCTATAATCTTACCCAAAGAGTCTATTATTAAACTTTTGAATTTTGGACCATCTGTAAGTAAAAAAATATTATCTCACTGTGATTTTAGTTTCCATGTCTCTTCTTATAAAGTTAAACATCTTCTCCTGTGAACCGTCTGTGCATATCCCATGCCTACATATCTTCTGAGTTACTGGTCATCTATCATTTTGTAGGAGCACTATGGTGAATAGCAGCTGGGATCTCAAAAACTCATGAGCAGCCATCTAAGGTGCAACTATTGATCTCTCCATGTGCAGAAAAAAAAAGAGTGATACAAATTTAAAGATGCTTGAAATCAACTAGTTAAATGGACCAATGGCATCTGTGAACATCAGTCACCGTGACTCTGAGACCAGAAGTACTAGAGGGTGCCTGGCTACCACTACCAACTGCTCTGAAAGAGATCACATTAGAAGATCCCAGATACATGAGAGAAAGTGTGGAACAAAACTCAAAATTATGTAAAAACAAAACATGGGTTTACTGTTCAGAAAGGGACTGGAGGAACCTGAGATTATGATACTGTCTACACTTTAAGTTTGAAACAGAATTCACTCTTGTGGCCCAATTTTCAGCCAAGCAGTAGATAGATCTATGGGGGCTTGGGGAAGGAGGTAACTGGAATGATCAATCATTATTAAGATCAAAAGGGCAACATTTACCTAAGGACAAAGCTGAGAAGTTATGGGAAGTAGGGTGGAATGGAAATAACCACAGCGAGGAAGTGGGAAAAATATTGTTACATAGAAGGGATTGTAATCATTGAGATGAAACAAAGTGTATGGTTGGTTGAATGTAAAACTGATAATCTCTATAAACCTTCATTCAATTAACAATAAAAAGTTGTTGTTTTTTTTTAAAAAAAAAGGAAATTGGTCCTTTATCTGTGATTTTGGTTGCAAATTACATATTTTTCCAGTTTCTTTCCACTTTTCATTGTACTGCGGTGTTAGTTTTCCTTGTAGAAATACTTAACACTTAACTGGCTGAAATTTTTTTTTTTTCCTACACAGCTTCTAGACACAATAGTTTGAAAAACCAACCCTTTCAAAAACAGTGATTATTTGTATTATTGAGTAGTGACAACTTCAAAACCATTGTCAATTAACAGCTTAAAAGCTGGGTTAGAAACCTAGGCAATGTAACTCTACACTACTTTTTGTGTTTCTTCAAGGAACTTATAAACTAATTGTAAAGACAGAGAAAAACTAGCCTTATGCTAAATGCCAATGTTGTGACATGTGAAATTAGTGCCATAGGAATCCTGAGGCAAGAGAAACCACTGAACTAGAAAAGCAAATGAGCAAGAGAAGAGTACATCTGAGAAAAAGGCTTCCTTTGGAAATCAGGATTGGCCTACACAAAGTCTTTCATTAGTGAATATGCACAGAGGTACATGTATGATTTAAGTAACAATTAGTAACTCATTTCACCATTTTAGACGTTTGATGGCATAGTATCAAGGGAAATATAGTTTCGAGTTAGACTACAGAGGGTTTTGATGGCCTTCTAAGGAGATTAGTATTTATCTGATGAAGATAAAAGAACACACAAGATGGTAAGTCAGTAAGTATTGCAACTAGTGTTACAGTTCGTACACAGAGATTTATTGCAAACAAAATATGTTTAAAACATTTTGATCAGTGGTTGCCTGTAGACAAACTCTCTCAGTAATGCACTAGTTTTAGTTTCATTAGGGTTAGTTAGCCTTCAAAAACAAAAGTCCAATCAAAACAGTGGCTTCTCATCTTCTGCCTGTAACTGAATGGATTTCCTATTAGGGGCATTAGAATTTGCCCCAGGGAAATAGCTTCTAGTAATGGGGCCTTAGGTAGAATCCTGAGCCCCACCCAGAACATTCAGAGTTGGGGCATTCCCACTTGAAAAGACATACAGAAGAACTGGGAGAACAGAAGATTCTTATTGAAAGAAAGACCTACAGAAAAACAGTGGACTGTTGGGCTGTTTTAATTTCAAGCAAGATGTTTGCTTTGGCAGCATTAGAACAAGAAAAGTCAGCCCATCAGGGAAAACCCCCTTCTAGGACTGAAATTTAAAGGGAACATGTGAGTAGTCTAGTATGCTCACTGGTGAACCTAAGTCTACTTGTGAAATGCAGCAATGAAGACCTGGGCTGTGTTTAGCCATGTTCCATCAACATTGACCTTGAGATGAGAGAAAGAAGAGGAAGGGCTGGCTGATCTGACCTTTAGGGAGATGTGTGAACTCCTCAGCCCATGGGCACAGACCTAACCCCTGGGGGCTAGGGCTGAGAGTGAAGCGGCCAGGTGGTCTGAAGTGTAGGGAGGTGTGCATGAACACCCAAACATGCAGCTAGTACCCATAACACATAGCTTGGATGGCTAGTTGACCAGAATGGACCAGATGAAAATGAAGATGTTTAATGCTGTGAGCAAGTATAAATTGCTACAATTTGATGAACTGGACTTTTGCTTACGGATGTAATTGCTCAAAATTCCAAGTGGAATAGAAGGATTCTTCATATTGAGGAACAACCTTGTTTCCTCAGTATACTGGATTGATAAGGATGAGAAAATTTAAACACTGGCTATCAAAAATGGGACACTATAAAGTCATGGAATGGCTGACTTACAAGCTTTCATGAGTGTGCTTAATTCAGAATGAGGTGGATAAGGTAGAATCCCCACTGAATAGTTCTCCTCTTTATCAGATGGATCTGGTGAAAGGGGGTGGGGATGATGTTGATAGGATTCACAACTATAATTGTAGATGTGTAACTAAAGGGGAAAGTAGCTAATCTTTCATTTCAGGAACAAAGGATCCCAGTACTATCAAGAAGAAGAACACGGAACAACAGATCTCTGTGATACAGAGATTGAGGCATAGTCTGAATGGGTAAAAGGGGAAATATTGTGCAGGGGCTTGACTGTCCTGAGGATTTTGGATTCATTTGCCTACTACTATAAAATACACATTTAAGTGAGATAGAAAGGAATACTGGGAAATATTATTACAGAAAGCTTATAAGCCCATCTTCAGCTTATAATTGATTAGAATACCTAAAAAGGGGTGGGTGGGTAAGGTGGTATTAGAATTTTCCCAGTGAAATGAGCTTCATGTTAAGCCTTTGTAGAGTATGGGATCTTAGGTGGAATCCTAAACTCCATCCAGAACCTTCTGAGGTGGGACATTCCCATTAGAAAAGACATGCAGATTAACACAGAGTGGCTAGAGGAACAGAAGACACTTATTGAAAGAAAGACCAGCATGAAAGAAAATGTGCTTCTGTAAATGATCAAGTCCCTTCCATGAAATAGCATACAGCCAGAGTCCTGGTGTGGCACTGTAGGATAAACACTTGACTATAAGGTCAGTTGTAGATTGTGCTCTTTGGACACTTAAATGAACATATATTTTTTGTTTTGTATGTGTACATCAAATATTTTTGCTTTGTTGATTTGTAAAATATAAGATGTAAAAGGGAAAGCCAAGGGAAAAAAGTAGGATAGCTGTTGTTGCAGGGAGGGGATTGAAATCACTGAAATGAAACAAAGTATATAAATTGCTGAATACAAAGCTGATGATCTTACTGTAAACCTTCACTTAATTCTCAATAAAAAGTTAAAACAAAACAACAAAAAAACAGTGGCTCTTGAGGGGATATGCTGCATCAGTTAAATTCAAGGGAAAGAGGTAAACTTAGAAGGGTAAGATGACTATTTTGGGGGACTTCAAAGGGGTACTTTCGATAGACTGTTTCAAAGGATACTGAATAACTACAAGGGCTTATTAGGAAGAAATTTTAAGTAAACTTAAAATGGCATTTGTGAGAAAAAGACCAGGAAAGTTACACCAAAGAAATGTTTTTTGTTTTTTTCCATCATGACAATGTACCTACCATTCTTTGATGTCAGCAAAGGCTAGCCTATCAAGAATTTCACTGGGAAACTGTACTCCAGCCCTGACCTTGCCCTCTCAGACTACTTTTTGTTCCCCAAACTCAAATAACAATGAAGAAAATCACAATTTGTTTCCATCTAGGATGTTAAAATTGCCATTTTGACATAAATAAAAAACCAGAATTCTTCCAGGAAGGATTAAAGAGAAACACCACTTTTTGAAGTATATAGACCTAGATGGAGGATATGGTGAGAAACAATAGCTTCCCATTTTGATGTTTTTGTTTAATAAATGCTTCTGTGGTTTGTAGTAACACTTGACTTACCCTCGTACAGCCAACCATCTATAACTGTAAGAAATTGGTCCCAGGACTCCTTGAACACCAAAATCTGCTTCTGCAGATGATCAAGTCCCTTCCATGAATCAGCATACAGCCTATAGACACATGTACTTTAAATCACCCCTAGAGTCCTGATGTGGCACTATAGGATAAACACTGGACTACAAGGTCAGTTTGAACCACAAGGTCAGTAGTTTAAACTCACCAGCTGCTCTTTGGAAATCCTACACAGGGTCACAGTGAGTCAGAACTAACCCAACTGTACTTAACAACAACATATTATTTATAACTTCTAATACAACATTGTTGTTGTTAAGTGCCATCAAGTCAGTTCCAATTCATGGCAACCCTGTATAGGGTTTCTAAGAAGCAGCTGGTGCATTTGAATCACCTACCTTGTGATTAGCAGTCCAGTGCCTTTCCCACAGCGCTACATTAGCATCCAATACAATGTAAATGCTATGTAAATAGCTCCATAGCCTGACCACTAAATTACCTTGCTTACCCTGCCCCAAAATTTCAAACCACAGATGATGGAACCTGCTGTTAATGGTCCCTATGGATATGAAACCTGCAGATGAGGAATCTAGTTATGGAAAGTAGATGAATTGTTTTACAACTAAATTCTAATTCTACTCTGGAAAAATTCTATACACACTAGGTAACTTAACAGTACATAGCACGAACCTCCAGATGGCCTGAATGTAAGAGTAGGCTAAATAATGTCTATCTGCTAACTTGAATATTCTCTAGATGTCACCATTCTACAAAATAAGTAAGATTTTGTTAGGTTGTTCTTAGGTGCTGTTGAATTGGTTTTGATTTATAGTAACCCTATGTACAACACAGCAAAACACTGCAAGCTCCTGTGCCATTCTCACAATTGTTATGTTTGAGCCCACTACTGCTGCCACTGTGCATATCATTGCACATGGTCCTCTTTTTCACAGAAGCTCTACTTTACTGAGCATGATGTCCTGCAGGGACTGGTCCATCCTAACAACATGACTTAAGTATGAGAGACAAAGTCTAACTGTCTTCATTTCCAAACAGTACTCTGGCTGTTCTGCATTCATGTCAGATTTGATTGTTCTTCTTACAGTCCATGGTACTTTCAATATTCTTCACCAACATCATAATTCAAATGCATTGATTTTTCTATCGTGTTCCCTATTCTTTGTCCACATTTCACATACATATCGTTAAAAGCGGTCAAGTTGGTTCCTCATAGCAACAGGGTTTCCAGGAAGTGGTTGGTGAGACTGAACGGCCAACCTAGAGGTTCAAACTGACAGCGTAGTCCAGTGCTTATCCTACAGCACCACACCTCGTGATTTAACCCTGAAGTGGGTCAGGCACACCTTAGACCTTAAAGTGACATTTTTTGCTATTTAACATTTTTGCAGCAAATCTGCCCAATGCAATACAACATTTGATTTCTTAACTGCTACTTCCATGAGTTTCTGATTGTGGATCTATGAACAAAGAAGTCTTTGACAACTTCAATATTTTCTATATTTATCATTTTATTTATTGGTCCAGTTGTGAGGAGTTTTGTTCTCTTTACACTTCCATACTGAAGATTGCAGTCTTTGATTTTTATCAGTATGTCCAAGTCCTCTTCTCTTTCAGTTAGCAAGGCTGTGTCATCTGCATATCACAAATTGTTAATGAAACTTTCCCCAATCCTCACGCCATGTTCTTCTTCATATAATCCAGCTCTCAGATTATGTGCTCAGCATACAGACTGAATAAGTACTGTGAAAAAATACAATCCTAATGCACAAATTCTCTAATTTTAAATCTTTCAGTATCCCCATGCTCTATTCAAACAATTGCCTCTTGAATTATGCACAAATTCCTCATGAGTATAATTAAGTGTTAAGGAATTTCCAAACTTCTCAATGTTATCCATAGTTTGTTATAAACCACATGGTCAAATGCGTTATCCATAGTTTGTTATAAACCACATGGTCAAATGCCTTTGCATAGTCAATAGAACACAAGCAAACATCTTTTTGGTATTCTCTGCTGTCAGCTAAGATCCAGCTGATCTCAGCAATAGTATCCCTGGTTCCATATTCTCTTCTGAATTTGGCCGTTCCCTATTGCTGTACTGCTGCAACCATTTTTGAATTATTTCTCAGAATATTTTTATTTGCAATATATTATTAATGATATTGTTCGATGATTTCTGCTTTCTCTTGAGTCACCTTTCTATGGAATGGGCACAAATATGAATCTCTTCCAATAGGATGGCCAGGTAGCTATCGTCAAAATTTCGAGGCATAGACCAGTTAGTGCTTTCAGCAATGCATTGGGTTACTGAAAGATTTCAATCTGTATTCTGTCAACTCCTAAAGCCTTATTTTCACCAATGCCTTCAATGTAATTTGGACTTCTTCCTTCAGTACCAATAGTTTTTGACCATATGCTACCTCTTGAAACAGTTGACTATCCACCATTTCTTTATAGTACAGTGACTGCATTTCCCCATCTTCTTTTGATGTTTTCTGCATCATTCAATATTTTGTCCATTAGTGCTGCTGAGTCAGTTTCAACCCATAGCAACCTTGTATAGGGTTTCTGAGGAGTGGCTGGTGAATTTGAACAGCCAACTTTGCAGTTCAAACTGACTTTGCAAATCCAGTGCATTAACCCACAGGGCCACACTAGGACTCTGTTTTGTCCATTGTTGTTGTTGTTAAGTGCTATTGAGTCAGTTCCAGACCCACAGTGACCCTTTATAAGGTTTCCAAGGAGCTGCTAGTGCTTGAACCGCCAACCTTGCAGTTCAAACAGCTTTGCAGTCTGGCGCATTAACTTGCAGTGCCACACCAGGATAGAATCCCACACCTACATAGAATCCTTCAATATTGAAACTAGAAACTAGAAACTTGATTTTTTTTCCTTCATTTTTTTTTTTTTTTCCTGCTTGAAAAATACTAAGCATGTTCATTCCTTTTGGTTTCTAACTCCAAATCTTTGCACATTTCATTATAGTACTTTACTTTGTCTTCTCAAGTTGCCCTTTGAAATTTTCTGTGCAGCTGCTTTACCTTCATCATTTCTCCCAGTCACTTTCACTTGTCTGCATACAAGAGCAAGTTTCACAATCTCTTCTGACATCCATTTTGGTCTTTTTAATGACTTTTCCTTTCCTCATGTATGATGTTCCTGATGTCATTCCTCAACTCCTTTTGGTCTTCAGTCATTTGTGTCTAATGCATCAAATCTGTTACTAAGATCATCTCTAAATTTAGGTGAGATATATTGAAAGTCATAATTTTGGTTCTCAAGGACTTGTTTTAAATTGTCTTCAGCTTCAGCCTGAAATTGCATATGAACAATTGATGGTCTGTTCCACAGTCAGTCCCTGGTCTTGTTTTGGCTGATGACATTAGCATCTCCATCATCTCTTTCCTAAGATGTAGTCAATTTGACTCCTGTGTATTACATCTGCAGTACACCACAATTATAGTTACTGTTTATGTTGTTGAATAAGGTATTTGGAATGAATAAGTCATTAGTCTTTCAAAATTCTATCATGTAATCTCCGGCATCATTTCTATCACCAAGGCCATATTTTCAAACTACAGATCCTTCCACTTTGTTTCCAATTGCCAGTAATTATCAATATATATTAATCTCCGGCATCATTTCTATCACCAAGGCCATATTTTCAAACTACAGATCCTTCCACTTTGTTTCCAATTGCCAGTAATTATCAATATATATTAGTGTAGTGGTTACGAATCGGGCTGCGAACCTTAAGGTCAGCGGTTCGAAACTACCAGCCGCTCCGCGGGAGAAAGATGAGGCTTTCTACTCCCGTAAAGATTTACACCCTTGGAAACCCTGTACAGGGTCGCTATGGGTCGGAACTGATTCGACGGCACTTAACAACAACAACAACAACAATTGATTAAATATATTAATTTCAGACTGAAGAAAATGGTTATTGTTGTTTTTTAGTGGTAGACTCTTAATATCCTCAGCATTAGTGTTAGTAGTTGTTGTAAGCATTAGTGTTAGTAGTTGTTGTACAAGTCTGAAAATTAGTGGTATTAATTTAACTGGTCATCCCTGAAGGTGTACGGATATTAGCCTACCACAGACAGCACTGTACTTCATGATAGATCTTGAAACATACTTCTTTGACAATGAGTACAATGCCATTGCTCTTCACTGTGCCATTCCTAACATAGTAAACCATAGTAAACTGATTCAAAATGGCCAAAATTAGTCCATTTCAGCTCACCAATGCCTAGGATACCGATTTTTATGTTTTTGATGACTTTCCATTTTAAGACTCTATTTTGTACTTTATACATTCCAATTACCATAGATGTTTGCAGCCGTTTCTTCTCATTTTGAGTTGTGCATCATCAGCAAATGAAGGTCCCAAAAGCTTTGCTACATCCACATCATTAAGGTACTTTGAATTGTATTTTGAGTGCCTTCCAACCTGAGGGTCTTATATTTCAGAACTGTAACAATGTTCCATTGCTATTCATAAGGTTTTCTGTTGCAGACCGTGAAGGCTTGGTCAGAGGTTCGAGGCCCTATAGGCCCGAATGTAACAGATCTAGGCACCTGGCAGTTAATAACAAACTATTTTTATTAATTGCAGACATGAAGCCCTTGATATACACAGATAAATGTAATATTTTCCTAAAAATCAAGACTGTAAAATTCCAACAGGCAAAGTTCTTCCCTCAGAGAATTCATTCAAGGTAAATTGGGTGGCTCCCTGGTCTGTTCCAAGGACGATAGGAATGCCCTCCCTAAAGTGTTTCCAGGTGCTGCCTATTCACCTAGGTGCCTCTTTTCCTGAAGAACCTCCCAATCCTCCCTCCATTTGAGGCTAGGTGCTAAAAGGTATGTTAATTAAGCTTGAGAAACCAAGTTGCTGTAGTGAGATTCGAACCTGCAAAGTATGATGTAAAGTTGCCTAAATGTCTGGAAAAATAAGATTGACAGCTGTATCTTGTCTTAGTCCCCTCCTAACTTTGTGTAAAGTATCTCCCCTAAATAAAAGGAAGGCGCAGAACGAATCCAGGTGCATTACGACTGGCAAGGCATGCCTTACAGCATGCAGGGGGCACAATCCAGCCTTGCAACCATACTGCCTGTTTAGCTAAGATGTTTACTATGCAGGATATTACAGCCTTCGTGGCTGAGATGTTTGCAACGCAGGATGGGCCTGATGCCAGTCCAGCATTCACTCTGGTTTCAGAGTGTCTCTTTGCATCTCTGTGTCTCTTTTGCTATCTCTATCGCTGCTAGATCTCCCCTCCTCGTGAACCAAACACTCGTGAACAACACAACTATGTCGAGGCAAGTCCCGGCAGTTTTCAGTAGCTAACTTTTCTCAGAAGTGGTAGGCCTTTCCTTCTTTCTAGGCCTTTTTTGTGTGGAAGCTTCACTGAAACTTGCCCCCATGGGTAATCCAGCTGTTATTTAAAATACCAGTGGCATAGCTTCCAGAATCACAGCTACACACAAGCCACCACAGTACAACACACTGACAGAGGAGTGATGGAAATAATATATAGAAGATGGCAAAAAAAAATTGTGGCACTGTAGTATAAGAACTGGACTGCTCCTTGGAAACCCTATATAGGGTCACTATTAGTCAGAGCCAACTCAATGGCACTTAACAGCAACTACTAATTTAAAGGCTGGCAGTTTGAACCCACTCAGTAGTACCATGGATGGCAAGCCTGTTTTTCTAAAATCGGTTTCCTTTAATATTGTTGTTAGCTGCCATCAAGTTGATTCCAACTTATTGTGGCCTCTTTTGCATGCAACTCTCCAGGTCAGTCTTTCAAGGCACCTCTGAGGTGGGGTATATACCGCCAACCTCTCAGCTAGTAGTTGAGCACTTAACCATTGTGCCAGCCAAGGAATGTCTCTCTTTTAAAATTGTTGTTTTTGTTAAGTACTGTTGAGTAGATTCCGACCCATAGCGACCCTGTGCAGGGTTTCTGAGGTTGTGAATCTTCACGGGAGCAGAAAGCCTCATCTTTCTCCACGGAACAGCTGGTAGCTTCGAACTGCTGACCTTAAGATTCGCAACCTGATTCGTAACCACTATCAAAACTTTAAGTAGCAATTCTACTTTGTAACACATACAATTTATGATATTACAGTGGCTTATAAAGGGACTGGACAATATATGGCTTATGAAGGGGTCATCATGGGCCGGAATCAACTTGATAACAACTAATAACAAAAGAGTATGAACTCTATGGTGGAGGTTTATTGAAGTAATTAAAAATAACATAAAATTCCTCTTGGTACATGGAGAAACAATATTGTGTCTATGCCTATTTTTGTTCTAAACATGTCAATGTTTACTTTTGTCAATATTATACTACAGCTAAGAATGATAACTGTATAAAATTCCAAGGCACATCAAACTCAGGAATGCTTTAGGAGGTTTAAAATTGTTTTTAATGTGCAGGTGGTTTGTATTTTGAATATCTGGCTTTAAGCATTTAGACAACTATGATACTTCAACTTCAAACAGCTATCAAGGTCAAAAATAGAGTCAATTTAGCCAAGACCACTATTCTTATCTCTTGATCATAGGCCAAAGGGATATATTCAAAAGAAGAGGCTTGTCCTTACAAGTGACTTCAAGGACAGCGACTCTACATTGTTCCTTGTTTACTACTCCCATGGCTAACCTTCTCCATTACCCAAGAATGTCTTTGGTGCTGCTTGACTAAAGTTGTAAATTTTAAAACATTTTTTTTTCCTTCTTGTATCTTGCATCGAAATAGAAACAGTTTAAAGAACTTTAGAACTAGCACAAACTGGGGGCACATGTAACCTTCTTGTCAAACAATGACACTTTCATGAATATTTTATTAAAAATACAGACAAAATATGATCACTGACCTATAATACACACAAAAACATTTCTCTTCCTCACAGCTTCCTTTGATTAATGTAGCTTAGTATTTTTATGTGTGAATTTCAGGCAGACAGAAGCGAGGCTAATGATAATGGTTAACTCAAAATGACTAATATGGCAGCCAGAATCACATCAAAATTAGCAGAATTGATGAAAATTAAACTATTATTTACTAAATCAAACTACTGAAAAATCTATCAAGGAAATGTAATGTAATAGAGTACACTGATCTCTTTTTAATAAATGAATTGTTGTTATTATTGTTAAGTGCCATTGAGTCTGTTTCGACCCATAGGAACCCTGTATAGGGCTTCTGAGGAGCAGTTGGTAAGCTTGAACTGCCAACCTTGAGGTTCAAATGGCTTTGCAGTCTAAAGTATTAACCCACAGCACCATACCAGGACTCCAAAAATGAATTACACATTCATAAATATAAACTGACTTAATCGAAAATATAACACTTACCAGTCATTGATGGTGCTTCTTTTCTCTGCCCTTTATCGTCTACAGTCCCTTCATAAGCCACTGTAACATCATAAATTGCATCTAAATAATTCTTCATAGAATCAAAAGCGACATGAGTTGCCTTTACTCTTGGTGTCAGCACATGTTTTAATACTGCAAGGCCTGAAAAAGAAGTTGATTCAGTGTGGTCATAAATCAGTTACAAAGCAGCTCTATAAGAAAATAATAGACACCCAGCTTGTTTCTAAATTTTCACAAATAGACTAGAATATATTAATGCCACAACCTCATGTCTATAGGGCTTTGTATCTTAAAAGGCACTTGGCACTTGCACATGCCTTTTTCTATTTAATCCAACATTCATTCAATATGCATATATTAAACATTGACACACATGTACAAAACACTATTGGAAGCTGTGGGATAAATAATAGTATCTGTGAAGACGCTTATGACTTATCACAGACTCTTCCATTTTAATAAACATAAACAAGGATAAATATCATTATCCTCCTTTCTGGCTACTGAATAAAGGTGATAGCATCTTGCCCATGGTCATTCAAGATATTTTAGGACTGAAGTCCATTATTTTCTGATTCCTATCCATGATTGAGGAGTCCTGGTATGGCAATGTAGGTTAAGCACTGGACCACTTTATCCAAGATATTCTATTGTGATCCAATGAAAGAAACTGGCAGTGGTAACCAGACACTGTATAATTCTTCTGGTCTCAGGGTCATGGAGGCCGAGGTTTCAATGATCCATTAGTCCTCTACAGTAATTCTTTCTTTGCATCTTTATTTTCTTATCCATTCTTTGCTCAAGACTAGGGGATACCAATCGTTGACTCTTAAAATGGCCACTTGCAAGTGTTAAGCCTCTAGTAGGTTGTAGAACATTGTCTTTGTTCACTATTTTATGTCAATTGATCTAGATGTCCCCCTGAAACTGTGGCCCAAACCCAAGGACTCATTCCATTCCCTCAAGTTGTCTGGTATGACTAAGAAGCTCCCATAACCCTGTTCCGTTTGCTCTTCTGTATACACAGATATATTTGCAGCATATCTAAATACTTACGTAAAAATATCTTCTGGCAAGCCTATATATATATTCATGGGTAATCCCAGTTGCCTTCTAACACCTAGTTAGCTTGAATGTCTATGTAAATTGACTTGAATATTATTTCATCACCCCAAAAAAGATAACCACATTACCCATTAAGGAGTCCCAGTGTGGCACTCTAGGAAAAGCACTGGACTGCTAACAAACACCAAGCCTGAGAGTTCAGATCTACCAGTCACTCCTTGAAAATCCTATGCACAATTGCTATGAGTAGGAACTGACTCTACTCAACAACATTACCCATTGGAAGACACCCACCTTTCCTCCTTCCACTAGTCCCTGTCTACCATTAATTTATTGTTGGTCTTTATAGATTTTCCTATTCTGCACATTTCATAAAAACAAAATAATACAAAATGTGTTTTTGTATTTGGCTTCTTTCACTCACCACAACGTTCTTGAGGTTCTTCCATGTTGCAGCACGTTTCAGTATTTCATTTCTTTTTATAAGTAAATAATATTCCATTATAAGAGTGGACATTTTTATCTATCAATTGATGAACATTTGGATAACTTCTAATGTTCGTCTATTATGTATACTGCTCTTCCAATCAGTTGGCCAGGTGGCTATTTCCAAATTTCTTAGCATAGATGAGTAAGTTCCTCCAGGTTGCATCAAATTGTTGAAAGAGTTCAATTTGCAGTACATCAATTCCCAGAGTCTTGTTCTCTGCCAGTACCTTCAGCGCACATTAAATTTCTTCCAGCAACACTACTGGCTCTTGATCATGTGCTACATCTTGAAATGGTTGAAAATCAACCACTTCTTTTTGGTACAGTGAGTCTGCATTCTTACCATTATCTTTTGATGCTTTCTGCATGAGTCAGTATTTTGCCCAAAGAATCCTTCAGTATTGCAAGTCAATGCTTGAATTTTTTCCTTAGTTCTTTCAACTTTAGAAATATTGAGCATGTTCTTCACTTTTGGTTTTCTAACTCCAGGTCTTTAAACATTTCATGATAAATACTTGACTGCCTTTTTATGCTGCCCTTTCAAGTTTTCTGCTCAGATCTTTTACCAACTCATCTCTTCCATCGGCTTTAGCATCTCTGTGCTAGAGAGCAAGTTTGAGAGTCTCTTCTGAGATCCATTTTGGTCTTTTCCTTCTTTCCTGTTTTCTTAATGATCTTTTGCTTTCTTCCTATATGATGTTCTTGATGTCAAACCTCTTCTGGTTTTCAGTCATTAGTATCGAATGCATCAAATCTGTTCTTGAAATAGTCTCTAAATTAAGTGGGATATATTTTTGTTTTTGTGTACTTGTTTTAATTTTCTTCAGCTTCAACCTGAAGTTGCATATTCCACAGTCTGTCCCTACCCTTGTTTTAGCTGATTATATGGAGTTTTTAAACTGTTACCTTCCACAGATAGTCAATTTGCAAGTCATTGGTCTTGCAAAATTCTGTCATGCAATCTCCAGCATTGTTTCTAATCAAGAAGGACATATTTTCCAATGACTGTTTTCATCTTTTGCATTCCAATCACCAGTAATTATCATTACATTTTGATTGCATGTTTGATCAATTTGTGACTGAAGAAGTTGAAAGACTTTTTCCACTTCATCATCACTGGCTTTAGTGGTGTGTAAATCTGAGTAATAGTGGTATTAACTGGTTTTCCTTGTAGGCATGTGGATATTAGCCTATCACAGACAGCATTATACATCAAAATTGATCTTTCAATGTTCTTTTTGATGATGACTGTAATGCTATTCTTCTTCAATTTGTCATTCCAGGAATAGTAAACCTCCCAATTATCAGATTCAAAATAGCCAATACCAGTCCATTTCAGAAGTTCACTAATGCCTAGGATATCAATGTTGATGAATTTGCTTTCATTTCTGACAACTTCCAATTTTCCTAGATTCATACTTTATACATCCCATGTTCCTATTATCAGAGGAAGTTTACAGCTGTTTCTCGTCATTTTGACTTGTGTCTCATAAGCAAAGGAAGATCCTAGAAGCTTTACCCCATTCATGTCATTGGGCTCAACTCTACTTTGATGAGGCAGGTCTTCCCCAGTTGTAGTTTGAATGCCTTGCACCTTGAGGGGCTGATATTCTGGCACTGTATTTGCCAATATTATGGAATTCTTCATCATATTTCAACATTCAATATTCTGTTACTACATGACAGGGTTCCACTGATATTCATAAGGCTTTAATTGGCTAAACATTCAGAAGTAGTCTGCCTTTTCTTTATCTAGTCTTAGTTTGGAAGCTCAGTTGAAACCTATCC
>NW_006408582.1:228472-230529 GCF_000296735.1 Chrysochloris asiatica | reverse complement strand
AACAACAACAAATTAGAAGAACAAATATGTGTTGGAAGTACAGCCAGAGTGTGCCTTAGAAGGCAGAATGACATGACTTCGTCTCTCATAATTCAGACATAATATCAGGAGAGACCAGTCCCTAGGCAAGGACATCATGCTAGGCAAAGTGGAGGGTCAGCAAAAAAGAGTAAGATCCTTAACGAGACAGGCTAGAACAATGGCAGCATCAATGGGCTCAAGCATAGCAGCGATTGTGAGGATTGAGCAGGACCTAGCAGTGTCTCGTTCTGTTGCGTATAAGGTCACTATGAGTCAGAACCGATTTGATGGCAACTAACAATAATAACAAGGTATAATGCTGCTATGAATACTCATGTATACGTATTTGAGTGAACACATGGATTTAATTCTCATAGTTCTATCTGTTATTGTTATAATTTTAAGAGCTTTTTTAAGTGAGGAAGTATAATTTATAGAAAATAACTAATTACATATTAATTAGCGTTTGCTATTATCTGCTTTTCCTTTGGTTAGATTACTTGCCAAGATACTGACAGAAATATAGCTCTCTAAAAGTGACATGAAAAAATATGTAATTTGGATTTTCTACTGCCTCTCTCCAGGGAAAATTAGCAGCATAAGGAAGAGCAGCTATAGTATGGTGAGATCTTTCTGCTGAAGAATTTTTAAAATGCAGGGTTGTTGTGGGAAAGAAAAAGATTCCCACAACCATATATCTGACTTAAGTCCCCAGGGCAGAAGCAGTTTAATTTATTCATAAACTTATAATAAGATCTGAAGAGGAATGGAAGTTCAAAGAGTGGGTTGAGTTGTGAATATGTGAGGTGAGAAAAAAGACAACAAATTCTGCATGTATATATATTTATTGACACATAGTATATTAATTTTCTAAGAGTAATATCATTACTGTGAAAACAAACAGAATTTGACCCTTATTTGTTGATTCCGAGGTTAATCATACTCCTAAATTAAACTAATCCATATAAAATGCCTTTTAGAACTAGTCTGCATAGGGTGCCTCTTAGAATCTCTAAGTAACCTTTGATTCTGAACAGTGATGAGGCAATCCCTATCCTGAAACTTTTGGGCATTATTACAAAAACCAATTTAATATTGATAACTGAATTAGAATTTAAATAGAACAAATGCCAAACAACCAAAAAGGCTTAATCAACCTTTTTAGCTTGAGCTAAGCATATTTGAGATTTAATACCTCTGCCTTAAGAGGACTCCATAAAGGACTTGAGCCCTAAGCAGAGAAAACTAGTAGCTAAATAATGGTAGGGGTTGGTGAGTTTGAATTGCCAACCTTGCAGTTAGCAGTCCAGAAGTTTTCTTACGGAATCATGTAAGACTACAGTCTAGTTAAGAAGTTTTTTACTCAATAATTATTAACAAGCAAAATATAATTAAAAAACTGTAAACATATAGGTTAGAGCTTAATGAAACAATGAAAAATGAAAACTTGAATAGCTACGTACACTGAAAAAAAAAATGTCTTAAGTAATATAAAATAAATAGAAAAAGATGTGTAACTAAAGGGAGGGAGTAATCTTTCATTTCAGGAACAAATGATCCCAGGATCAAGAAGGAAGAGCAAGAGTGGACCGTGAGATGCATACTTAGAGAAGCGGTGACAGCAAAGATGGTGGTTGTGTACATCCAGGCAGGAGGCTACCTGGCAGAATGTGCCCTTTGGACATTTAAATATATATGTTTTTGTTTTGTATGTGTACCTCAAATATTTTTGCCTTGATCATTGGTTAACTATAAGATGTAAATGGGAAGCCACCGAGAGGAAGTGGGATAAATGTTGTTGCAGGGAAGGCATTGTAATCATTGAGCTGAAGCAAAGTGTATGGTTTGTTGAATGTAGAGCTGATGATCTTATATGTTAATATTCACCCAATTCACAAAACAAAGTTAAAAAAAAAGAAGACGAAGATACAAAATGGTCTCTCAGAATATAAAAATATTGTTGCTGTTCTTAAGTGCCATCGAGTTGATTCCAACCCATAGTGACCAGTATAAGGTTTCTGAGGAGCAGCTGGTAA
>NW_006408582.1:225747-227937 GCF_000296735.1 Chrysochloris asiatica | reverse complement strand
GTTTGAACTGCCAACTTGTGGTTAGCAGTCTACTGCATATCCTACAGCAGTATACCAGGACTCTACATTTTTAGAAGCATAAAATGGGCTGATGCACTTATACTGATCAGTGAATATACAAGGATTTTAGGCCAATGCAGGAACATAATCCAGACAAATATTTTAGGTTTCAGAAGTAGTTTAGAACATAAAGATATAAGTAGTAAAGTCTGAATTAGTACTGAAGTGACACAAATTGAAAAAATAAAACATAGGTAATATTTAAAAACCAAATACACATCAAATCAATGTGTAATAAAGGATTAAAAGGAGAAAATAAAGAAAAATAACAAGATTTGTGCTTCTATTAGACATAAATAGAATGTGGTCAGAGGTACTGCTGAAAGGGGATGCATATACCCTTCATGCAAAGAGCAGAACTGGAAAAATGGATGGCAGGCAGAGAAAGTAGCATGATTTCAACATAGACAAGCCTAAAGTTGAAGTAATAAAACATGTAAGAATTATAGTCTACAAAATGGCAAGAGTCCATCAGAGATACACATTTGGAACTACTTGAACAGACATAATAGTTGAAGTAATGAGTGGTTCAGAACATTAAAGAAAAGAGGATGACTAGGAAAGAAAAGGCAAGAAAGTCAATCTTAAAGAAGACCCACTTTAAGAAAAAAATTATTAAAATGATAATGAGGAGTGGGAGACCTCAGTAGAAAGAAGAAAGACAACGTAATGAAAAGGCCAATGGAAGAGAATGTCTAGAAGATGAAGAGGTAATATTTACCTGAGAAACAAAAATTACACATATGTGCAGGTGGAACAATAAACAGTGGCTCTTCTACCATCGTCTTTGTAATTCCCACCAAATGAATGGATGAGAGAATAAAAATAGGGTATACAGGACTCTAATGCAAGGATGGGTTAGTTTTGCCATTCCACTAGGCTTAAAAGGAGCCATCTCAAAAGCAGAAATTGACACTCTCAAGAACATCATGGTGGTGGTGGCGATGGTTATGTGCCGTGGAGTCGGTTCCAACTCATAGCAACCCTGTTCAGGGTTTCCATGGCTGTAAATACTTACGGGAGCATGGATCCACTGGTATTTTGAACTGCTGACTGTGAGATTAGCAGCCCAACTCATAACCGACACATGTTAACTCACATAGCAGGGAGGGTGATATTCAAAAAGCGAGAGGGCGATATTCAAGAAGATGGAGTTTGGCAAAGGAATGAGGAAAATGGGTTAACACCCAGGGAAGTATACAAGAACTAAAAAGTATAGAAGTAAATAGTGATATATGAATAATCCTGGAACAACAGCATTCTGCGAGTATTTATATAGACAGAGATGAATAGATATGGGAGGAAGAGCAGGAGTATACTAACAAATAAATAAGAATTTGAAAGAGGATATTTGTACATGGGTATTTACCACTACTGCAAACACAACTGTGAATGTGGTGAAGCATACAATGGTCAAAATGATTAAAACTTCTTAGATATTATCAAGCATCTTAAGGCAATGAGTTGCTGGGCCTCAGACCCACAGTCTCGAGAGACAGCATGGTCAAGTGGCGTAACACAGTCCACAAAGACAATGTTCTACATTCTACTTTGGTGACTGGCATCTGGACTCTTAAAAACTCATGAGCATCCACTTAAGGTTCAACTAGTGGTCTCTACAGGTGCAAAAGAAAACAGAGTAATGAGAACTGAATCAATTAATCCAAAGGACTAGTGGAATATATGAACATCAGCCTCCCCATCTCTGATACTGGCAGAAATAGATGGTGCCTTGCTACCACTACCAATTGTTCTGAAAGAGATCACATTAGAAAGCCCTAGATAGAGTGGGGAACATTTTAGAACAAAATTAAAAAAATATTTACAAAAATAGGACCTGACTTACAGGTCAGAAAAAGACTGAGAAACATGAGACTATGGTCCTAGCTCACCCTTCATTCTTCTGGAAAGGAATTCACCTGCATGGCTCAATTTATCATTCAACATCAAAAGGGCAACACTTAACAAAGGACAAAGTGTAGAATGGATGGGAAGGACAGTGGAAGGGAAATGGGAACCATGTTTTTGTATATAAGGGATTGTAATCTTTGGATGAAGCGAAGTGTATGCTTTGTTGAAATTAAAACTGATTATCTTGTCTGTAAGGAAGAGCTAAGGAAGATCGTAGAA
>NW_006408582.1:223836-224347 GCF_000296735.1 Chrysochloris asiatica | reverse complement strand
AATGACTCGACACTTAACAACAATATCTACAAAGTGGGTTCAAAAAGTTGATGAAAAAAATGAAATTAAAAGAGAACAGACTTCCGGCGCTTCCCAGACCAGGCAATTCAGGTAGGGCAGGCTCCGGGGAAAAGGGGTGGAATCGCATATAGGAAACCTCTGTCTAGCACACAGACAGCCTTTGAGCAAACATAAGATCTTATATTTTAACATCTTTCACTCGTTTTTTTTGAAAGATCAAATTACTGAGGAATTACAGGCATTTTGAGCTTTTGCCTGCCTGCACATGGCTCCCACTCCCCGCGCCCGCACCGGCTAGTGCCTCTGCTCCCTGAAGACCTTGGAGTGCAGGGCTAGAGCAACCCCATTTAGAAAGCTGCATTTCCAGAGAAAAGGAAGTATAAACTAACAAAGTTGAACAAATAGAGAGGGATATCAGCGTGGATATCAGGAAATTTGCGGTACCCACGGTACAGAGAGACTGAGAGAGGCATTTTTTACATCATCAGAT
>NW_006408582.1:219521-222301 GCF_000296735.1 Chrysochloris asiatica | reverse complement strand
ACCTAAGCTATTGAAAATGCCATGGCTTGAGTCAGGCACATCTTAGTTTTCAAACTGAGTCATGTACAGTTTAGAGCCTTGTACAACAGATCTGCCTAATGAAATACATCATTTGATTTCTTGACTACTGTTTCCAGAAGTGTTGATAGTAGATCCAAGTAAAATGAAGTCTTTGACAACTTCAATGTTTCCTCCATTTATCCTGATGTTATTATTGGTCCAGTGGTGAAGACTTTGTGTTGTTTACAGTGAGGCCCAACTAAAACTGAAAAATGTGGTCTTTGATCTTCAACAGCAAATAAGTCCTCTTTGCTTTCAGGAAGTATGGTTGTATCATCTGCATAGCACCAGTTGCTAATGAGTCTTCCTCCAATCCTGATGCCACATTTTTCTTCATATAATCCAGCATCTCAGTTTATTTGCTCAGCATACAGCATGTGTAAGTATAGTGAATGAATACACTATATTAATTTGTAATTATAGTGAATGAATACACTATATTCATATGCACATCTTTCTTAATTTTAAACCATTCAGTGCCTCCTTGTTCTAGTCTAACGACTGCCTCTTGGTCTATGTACAGGTTCTTCATGAGCACATTTCATTCTCCACAACGTTGTCTATAGCTTGTCATGATCCACACAGTTGAAATTCTTTGCATAGTCAATAAAGGACAGGTAAACATATTTCTGGTACTCTCTGCTTTCAACGAAGAGCCATCTGATGTCAGCCATGATACTGGCTGTTCCACATCCTTGTGTGAATCCAGTTTGAACCTCTAGTAGTTCCTTGTCAATGTACAGTTGCAGCCATTTTTAAATTATATTGAGTAAAATTTTACTTGCATATGATATTAATGATAGTGTCTGATGATTTCTGCATTGCATTGGGTCACCTCTATTTAGAATGGTTATTAATATGAATCTCTTCCAATCAATTGACCAGGTAGCTGTTTTCCAAATTTCTTGGCATAGATGAATGAGTGGCTCTAGTGCTGCATCAGTTTGTTGAAAGATTTCAATTTATATTCCAATAATTCCTGGAGTCTTGTTCTTTGCTAATGCATTCAGTCAGCTTGGAATTCTTCCTTCAGTACCAGTGGCTCTTAATTATATGCTATCTTAAACTAGTAGAAGGATTAAAAATGATTATGTCTTTTTTACCAAACCTGGGCCAACATGAGACAGTAACTTTGTAACATTTGCCATGTTGACCTTCAAAAGGTGGTTTCATGGACATTAGTTCACGTTATGCTGAGCATTCATATTATCTTTAATTTCTTAATCATGTCCTTTACTCACTGTTCTTTTTTGTTTTTCTTATTAATTTTCAAGCATTTTCTTCATGCTTAGGATAAATGTCCCATATTGCAAATAATATTGCTCTGTTATTTGATACCTAAATTTTAATGCTTCAGACATAAGAACAATTTGTTTCCATCTACAAAGGATAAATATCTTTGTATTAGCTCACCCTTTTTGTGTTTGTTTTGAAATATATGTAATAGCTATGTTACTCATATTTCAAATGCAAAACTCCATAAACCCTAAAGATTTTAAAGCTACAAAAGTCTTATTGTTGTTGTTAAGCATCACTGAGTCGGTTCTGACTCATAGCAACCCTGAATAGGGCTTACAAGGAGCATCTGACAGGTATGAACCACTGACCTTGTGTTTAGCAGTCTAGCACCTATCTTATAGCACCACACCAGTACTGCAGAGGTCTTTATTATTTGTTCAATAACAGGAAAATTTTTAGATATTTGGCCTATTATTATATGTACCTCTCTGAATTCCTGTTTTCTATTAATAGATTCAAAAAGTATAAGTCTGTTATCTTGTTAGCTTCCATGATACAACAAAACAAAACATGATGGGGCTTTAATTATGACAGCAGGAAGTGGATTAATATACTTCAGATTCAAAATTCCTTCCTAACAATTTGAAAGCAAATATCTAAAGTGATTCTACGGAAAATTAGGTAAAACCAAACACTTAATATACCTGAGAAACATTTATGTGTTAAAGCAGTACCTGAATGCCTGCAGAACCTTAGTATGGGGATAGTCTTCCTATCTCTTGTCTATTAAGTTTTTCATAATTATGCAATTGCTACCTGTTTTTCTTTTTAATAATAAAATTTCAGCATAAAATTAAGGTTTAGCTATAAATGTTAGCTCTACATATTCTAGTCAAAACATAAAATTACACCCAACTTGGGTACATGATGACTTGTGCTCTTATTTATTTAATCTTATTAATACAGCATTTATTTACCTTCCCTCTGTCAAACCCTGAGCCAATGACTTTCCCTAGGCTGCCTGGAAAGATGAAAGGAAAGGAATATGTAGGGCAGACGAGACACGGAAAAAAAGAACTTAGGAAGTGGAGACGATGGCTTCACATGGTGAAGAGGATGAGAAAGGCTACCATCAGACAAAAGAGCCCCATGGCCTCAGAGAGGGCAAAGCCCAGAATGGCATAGGAGAAGAGCTGCTGCTTCAGAGAAGGATTCTGGGCATAACCAATGATAAGGCTCCCAACCACAGTCCCAATCCCAGCTCCAGAGTCAGCCACTCCAACTGTGGTAGCCCCAGCCCAGATGAACTTGGCTTCTGTGTCAATGTCCCTGGAGATCATGCTAGTTTGGAAACTTCGACTAGAAGTAAGTGAGGTCAGGGAACGTGGAGCTGTCAAGCTGCTGGAGCGCTCATCTGTCAGTGTCTGGGGTTGTTTCAGTACCACTGCAGACAATGGTCGGTTCAGAAGCTGAGAGGTGCT
>NW_006408582.1:217866-218816 GCF_000296735.1 Chrysochloris asiatica | reverse complement strand
TTGTGAAAATTCAGACTGAGCCCCAGCCCTAGAATTTCTACTTCAGTAGGTCGTGGCTAGATTCTGAGAGTGTGTATTTCAAGCAAGTTCCCAGGCTATGCTGATGTTGCTGGTACACTACTTTGAGAATCACTTATTTAGAATACAGACCATGAATTGAGAGGGATAAAAACTCACAAAAGGCCAGGAGAAAGAAGCATAAAAAGGAGGAAGGAATACACAAAAATAATATTTATTTTAGTAAAAGCTTGTATATAAATGGTATGGTACTTTCAAAGTTACTGTACAGATTCTATATTCAAACCATTACACTAGGTGTTACAGAACAAAAGTGGCCTGATATTCTTCATCTAACAGGAAAAAACACTGTATGTACTACTGTCTACTATTATCTCTTATAGCTATGATTTTATATCATTGTAAATTAAGAGTGATTCTATAAATAAAACTAGGGATTAAGAATAGGCATAAGTATCATGAAATATAGTTGCAGTTTAGACACCGATGGTTCAGTTGATATGCAAAGTGATAAAATGAGTTTCTTGAGTGTCACTATTAATATAATTAGAAGGTTTTCTCACTCTCTTCCTTTATTCTTATTCTTTTTCAATAAATCACTACCAGAGAAGAATAAAAAGTTCTAGACTAGAAATAAAAAGTGTGAGTGTGGTCTTCCGTTACAATTATTTTCTGTAGCCCCAATCATCTTTGATTGAATAGTAATTGAGGCCTGTGAGATTAAATGTGTGGTTTTACTAGGAGTAGGCAGCATTGTACAAATAATTTGTAAGAATTAACAGATACCTAACAGAAGTAACAGCTCAAAACTGTCAAATAAATTAACTGACACAGAATTTCAAAAGAGGTCATTACAAAATAGTTTTTTAGGTTTTAAATGAAAATAATCTAATTGGTCAATTAACAAAATGTTTTAGAACCATAAAAGTGGT
>NW_006408582.1:214398-217647 GCF_000296735.1 Chrysochloris asiatica | reverse complement strand
TATGTTATATGTTCTATCATATAATACTATTATACTAATCTTTATATATTTATATTTTTATCTTATAGTAAAAATTTCTTTAATAGTTTGCTGTTGTTGTGGTGAAGTGCCAGTAAGCCAATTTCGATACAGTGACCCTATATAGGGTTCCCGAGGAGTAGCTGGTGTGTTTGAACTGCCGACCATGTGGTTCACAGTCCAGTGCTGATCCTATAGCACCAGCGTTATATTAAACAAGTTCCATACTAGCCTTTATGAAAATACAATTCTCTTTACATAATTAACTATCACAAAACTGAGCATCCTACAAAATACCTTGCTTGTTGGATACTTAGTAGTTTCTTGATTATCAATATTTCAGAACTTTTCCAAATCTTAATTTTTTTGTCATAGAGAGTTTGCAGTTAAATAAAATCTTGACTAATTTATTTTGAAATCTAAATACATATTTTTAAAAGAATGATAAAAATAGGAATTTTCAAGTAAGACGGAACATTTGATATCACTAATGTGATCATATTTGTAGTGAATGTTATTAAACTTTCATGATATTACAGCACAATGAAATTTTCAATAATAACAACTTTAACATTGAATCACTGTATTTTGTGGGCAATATTAGTAGTAAGCAAAATATTTCAAGGAAATAGCCTTGAAATATTTAGGAATAAGAAATACACATACATACATACAGAATTGATTAACACTGCCACCAGAAACGTGAAGAGCTGTATATGGTATAATGACTTAAAAATGTAAGCAACTACCACAAGCTAACCATGTAAATTAAAGTGGCTATTTTTGGCTTGATTGCTTTGTTGTTTGTTTCTCAGTCAGAATCAAATTAAAGAGCAAAGTAAGTAATAATTTGGAAACAAAACATATCACAAAATAACAAGTGCTGTTAATTTCAAATTTCTTGAAGGAAAAATTAGTTTACCAGATGGAGAAACAATTTGTTTTTATTGTCATGTTATCTCATTTAGCTATGGCCTAAGAGGAAAAAACACAGGAAACACTTCTTCTAGATAAAGCATTCACAAATCAATTTCCTTTGTATATGTTGTTATTGTTGTTTTTGTTGAGTGCCATTGAGTCTGTTCCAACTCATAACGATCCTATACAGGGCTTCCAAGGAGCATCTGGTGAGTCTGAATGGCCAACCTTGTAGTTCAAATCAATAGTCCAGTGCCACACCAGGACTTGAATTTATAGTCACAAGAAAATACACTTCTAATAGACAGTTTTCTAAGTTACACAGTTTAAAGAAAGAACAGCTAGCAGTTAAAGTCTATATCCATAATATAAATTTTCTATTTTCTCTCTTTTTAACTTCAATATGATTCACAGAAATGACAGACCAATGACTGATCAATTACAGATGACCAGGTGAGATTAAAAGATACCCTGGTGACACAATGGATGAAGTGCTCATTTGCTAAATGAAAGGTCAGTGGTTCAAACCACTGACTACTCCATGGGAGATATATGAGGAAGTCTGATTCTGTAAAGATGAACAGTTTGGGAAACCCTATGGGGTAATTCAGAGGGCTGCTGTGAGTTGGAATCATCTCAACAGCTTGTTTTTTTTTTGGTTTTAGGGCATTATTAGATTAAATAACTAAAGTATATATAGGGAAAACTGTGAGAACCAAACTCACCAGGACTAATTTCTTTTTCTGTTGTTTTTTTTCCCCCCAACTTTTAACAAGTACAGTCTTATTATTTTTCTATTAATAGAGAATATTTGAGTTTTCCTTATCTGACACCTTTCCTCCTTACACATGGTCTGGATTTTGCAGGTTTTACTGTATCATTATAATGCTACCTTTGTTGTGCAGTCGAGTAGGTTCTGACATCTTGTATAGGGCTTCTGAGGCTGTAAATCTGAGGGAACAAAAAGCCTTATCTTTCTCCCACTGAATGGCTAGTAGGTTCAAACTGGCAACCTTGAGGTTTGCAGTCTTGTGCTTATCCTACAGAACCACCATGTTATCTAATATACCTTGTTTTTGAAAACATGTTTTGACATTACAAAGTTAGTGCAGACTTTTAAAAATAAATAACTTTTAATAGCTAAACATAAATAATTTTAATAGTTATATTCATCAGTTGGTACTAGACAACAAAATATAAATACTCATATTAAGTTATTTTTCAAATGAAAAAACATTAATATTAAATAAAATTAAAACAAAACCAAATCCAATGTCAACAAGTCAATTCTGAAACATAGCAACCCTCTACAGGGTTCCTGAGACTGCAAATCTTCACAGGAGCAGAAAATCTCAACTTTCTCCTGGGGAACAAGTAGTAGTTTTAAATTGCTGACATTGTGGTTAGCAGACTAATGCTTATCCCATGGTATCTTAAGACTAAATAAAAAGAAAAATACAACCTGGATTGAAATAACACTTTTAATAATTAAATATAACAGAGTGGATTAAGACTTTTAGTATATGAGGTTGGTTTCAAAAAGTTCATGTAAAAATTATACTATCTTTTAATTCCATTTTCCACAAATATGCATATAAGTATTTGCTTTTTTCTACTAAAAGAAGTATTCAATATTTAAATAGCATACACTTTTCGAAGTCTCCTTATATACACACACAAACACAGTGGTTAAGTGTTCTGCTGCTAACTAAAGATTTGGTGGTTCAAAAGAACCAGTCACTCCACATCAGGAGAAAAGCATGATAGTCTGCTTCTGTAAAACTTAATGGCTCTGGAAATCCTAGAGGGCAGTTCTACTCTGTCCTAAAGGGTTGCTATGAGTCGAAATTGATTCCACGACAATGAGTTGAAAATTGTGGACAAAATCTTTTCATTCCATTTTTTCATGAACTTTTTGAAGATATCTCATGCGAACTCACAAACATCATCAAAAAAAGGCAAATTTCAAAAAAGAAAACCAAAATTCTTTAAAGCAAAAACAGTTACTCTATTTTTTACACAAATAATAAGCTATAAGAGGTTGGGCATGATGGCAGATAGGGTAGAGATGCAGTGTAGTTAGCCGTCAGCAATAACACAGAATACCAGATTAAGATGGTTCAGGGCAGAGCTCCAAAATACTGAAGCAAATAGGTAGGAATATTTAAAAAGCGTGATGGCTTACAGCTAGTAGAACTTGTAGTGGAAGTAAGTAATCACGTATTTTTTAATCTGCTGGGCTCAGCGGCCTGGAACCGACAACTTGGGCAAGACCAATGGCAAGACCAAGTGGGGAAACAGGACCACCACAGA
>NW_006408582.1:211599-212268 GCF_000296735.1 Chrysochloris asiatica | reverse complement strand
TCAAAACAATTACAATGTAAAAGAAGGTAAATACGTAGGAACAAGTAACCCAGAAGGTGAGAAAGTCAGGTAGATTACAGAATAAAATACACTGCTCTAAATGAAGGGGAAAGTTAATGGAACATAAGGTAACCTCAAAGACAATTAACCCTACAAAACATACCAAAAAAATGAAAATCCAAGAAGAACATGGAAACATTAAAACTATGAGGAAACTCACAAGAAAGAACATAAACAGCATGAACTAATCAAAGGACAACAAACAGAACAAAGAAAGTAGCAACACTACAAAAAATATATATATAATGACAGCAATTAATCCATCCTATTGATGATTACATTGAATATAAACAGATTAAATGCATCAGTTAAGAGACAGAGGGTGACAGAATGGATAAGAAAACAAGATCCTTCAATATGCTGTCTGTAAGAGACACATCTCACACACAGAGACAAAAACAGATTAAAAGTCAAAGGATGAAAAACAATATACCAAGCTAATTGCAATAAAAAACAAACAAGAGGGGCGGTGTTAATCTCCAATAAAATAAACTTTAAGGCAAAAACCAGCATAATAGATAAGGTGGACATTATCCCATGATTAAAGGGACAATTGAACAAGATGACATAATCATAATAAATATGTATGTTCCCAAAGAAAGTGCTCTA
>NW_006408582.1:193160-193765 GCF_000296735.1 Chrysochloris asiatica | reverse complement strand
TACATATACCTCAAATAACTAGTGATTTGCTCAGTGACAAGAAATAATAAAAAAATTTTGTCTTGCACAACATACTTAAAATTAAGGAATTAATCCATCAATCAATATAATGGAATTACATGAGGCTACACTGTTGAAAAATCACATGCTAAATCATTTAGAAATTCAATCCCTACTGCAAAGTAACTATCTCAATTACCTGGTTTCCTTTTGCAGAATCTTGTTCAGGCCCTTACCACCATTAACCAGGAATACCCTACAGATGTACATTAGTGTTTTGGCCTTCTTCCCCATACTAAGTATTCTTTCAAGAGGAAAGTGCTCTCACCATGTCAGTGATTCACCACATTTCCCTTCTCTGGGACTGCTCATGTAATTTTTTCCCTACATCCCCACACCAACAGCGCTACCAACTGGACTGTACTTCTTTATAGCCCCACCCAAGTACTTTCTCCTTTATGATGTGTGCTGGAAACCAACACTCATCGGCTTGATAAAACTGTTTATGAAGAAATTTTATTTCCTATCAATGAGGTAGAAAGCCACTAAGAAGACCCTCATTACTTCCCACCTCCTGGTATACATGTGGCAGAAAAATGAGCTAT
>NW_006408582.1:189924-191100 GCF_000296735.1 Chrysochloris asiatica | reverse complement strand
CTTGTATATTGCCCCCCTCCCCAGCACCCAAACTATCCTGTGTTTATTGCCTGCCCTGTGCTCGAACTTCCCCTCCCTCCCCTTGCCTCACCCCCACGTCACAGCAAAGAATCCACACCCCTTTAGTATGGGTTCTTTTTCTTAGTCTTTTACAGTAGTGGTCCTATGCAGTATTTCTCCTTTTGTGACTGACTAATTTAGTAGTGAGGATTGCTTTTGCATTGAGATGTAATCCATACTGAAGACTGTTGTCTTTGATCTTCACATCAGTAAGTATTTTAAGTCCTCTTCACTTTCAGCAAGCAAGGTTGTATAGTCTGCATATCACAGGTTGTTAATGAGTCTTCCTCCAATCTTGACGCTATGTTTTTTGTCATATAACCCAGTTTCTCGGATTATTTGCTCAGCATACAGGTTGAGTAAGTATGGTGAAAAAATCCAACCTTGTTGCACACCTTTCTTACTGTTAAACCATTCAGTGTTCTCATGTTCTCGTCAAACAACTAACTGCCTCTTGGTCCATATACAGATTCCTCATGCGCAAAATTAAGTGTTCAGGAGGAATATTCATACTTCGCCATGTTGTCCATAGTTTGTCATGATCCACACAATTGAAAGTCTTTGCATAGTCAATAAAGCACAAGTAAACATCTTTCTGGTATTCTCTGCTTTAAGCCAAGATACAGCAGACTTCAGCAAGGATAGTTCCCATTCCATGGCTACTTCTGAATCCAGCTTGAACCTTTGGAACTTCTCTGTCAATGTATGCTTGCAGCCATTTCTGTATTACATTTTACTCGTGTGGGATATCAAAGATATTGTCTGATGATTTCCGCATTCCATTGGGTCACCCCTCTTTGGAATGGGCACAAATACAGATCACTTCCAATCAGTAAGCCAGATAGTTGTCTTCTAAATTTCTTGGCATAGATGAGAGAGTGCCTCCAGTGCCGCCTCACTTTCGTCTTTTTTTCTTTTTTTTCAGTGTGATGCGACTGTAGCAGTCGTATATTTGAAACTCAAAAGGAAACAATTGCGTTTCAACAGCTAGATATGCAGGTCCAAAAACTGAAAGTATTTTTAACTGCCACATTCACTCCGAAGCCCATTCATCTCCTTCAGCATCCTAAAGATTAGCACATATTCTGCTTAGCTATATAATAAAGTGGCAAACAC
>NW_006408582.1:178114-186364 GCF_000296735.1 Chrysochloris asiatica | reverse complement strand
ACAATGGAATACTATGGAATGGTGACTAATAAAGAGGATTCTGCTAAACTACTCATTACATGGATGACCATGGATAACATAATGCAAGTGACATTAGTCAATCACAAAAGGACAAATATTGTATGAGACCACTATTGTAAAATCTCAAGAAAAAATTTTTCATGCCAAAAGAAACATTCTTTGATGGTTACTAGAGGTAGGAGGGAAGGAAGAGTATTTTTTTCACTCATGGGTAGAGACATATCAACTTGGCTAATGGGGAGGGCAATATACAAGAAGAGGGAGGCTGGCAGAAGAATGATCAGACATGTGAAAACACAGGGAGGTATACGAGGGCTAAAGGGGATAGAGATAAGTAGTGTTATATACACAACTTTGGAACAACAGTGTTGTGCAGGTAATTGTATGTGGGTATTAACTTTTGCTTTAAACACAATTATGAATGTGGTGGAGTATACAATAGGCAAAATGATGAAAACGTCTTATATACTATCAAGGTAATTAGTAACTTGGCCTGGGAACTAAGGACCATAGTTTCAGGCGACACCATGGTTAACTGTCATAACAGAGTCCACAAAGACAATGTTCTACAAACTATTTTAGTGAGTAGCATTTGGGATCTTAAAAACTTATGACAGCCATCTAAACTGCTATGGGGCCCTGCACTGTGAAGCTCCTAGATCAGAGGAAGATTGATGCCAAGACACGTAACGATCTCCAAGGAATACTGGGCCTATAGATGCCAATATATAAAGGAGACTTCTAGCCTCCTAAACAAACAGTCAGAGAATTAACGTCCGTCTGTTAAAGCCAACCTTGCAGTATTTCTGTTAGAACAGCACTAGATAACCAAGACACTATTCGCTAAACTCTTTTCTTCCACCTTCTCCCTAGCTTAGCTTATTTTGTTTTTTCTTTCTTTTTACTTTCCTATTTTTATCTTCCCATTTATTTTCATTTTCCACTTTTCTCTTTTTAGTTATATTCATTTTTATTGCTACTGCCTGATTGTTGTTATTTTGTGGTGGGTTTTTTTTGCACCTTCATTTTTCTTTTCTTTGGGCTGTTGTTTGTTTTATTTCCTCTTATGCTTTTTTTTGTTTTCTTTGCCCCAACCTACAGGAGACAACAACTGTGTCCATATAGTCCAGCCACAGTGATAGCCCACTGCAGCCGTACCTACTGGGCAAGAACCACTCCCAGTTCCTGTACCACCTAATCAGTGAGAGTGCAGCAAATACCAGCCAAACCACCCTGAACGAATGAATGATCAGTAAACAGAGAACCGTGCACATACTTTAATTCTGTATCATACCCAGCAGAAGGCAAGTCACCAATGAGTGCCTAAGAACACACCAACGTACAATTATCAATTAAATAACACCACAATGTCCCAGAGACCACAAATGCAGTTCTCACTAAACAAAACAGAATGGCTCAAACAAATGACCAACACACAAAGGTAAGAAACATTTCTGAGGAAGAAAATATATTGGAATTACTTGGTAAAGAATTCAAAACAATGGTATTTAGGTATCTTCAGTGATTAAAATAAAGATTGAAGAAGCTGAAAATGAACGTAAGGAGAATACAGAAAAAAACCTTGGAAGAATTTGGGAAAAAATTAGAGCAGACAAATGAAAACTAAATGAAATTAGTCAATCATAAAAGGATAAATATTGCATGAGAACACTATTGTAAAGAAAATCTTTTCACAGTGTAAAGGAATTTTCCAACAAACTTGGTGAAGTCCCTTCATATATACAGACACATACTTACTACATACATGTCATTGTTGTTAAGTGTCATTGAGTTGGTTCTGACTTATAGGAACCAAGTTTAGGTTTCCCAAGGAGTGGATGGAGAGCTTGAACCACTGACTTTGGGGTTCAAAGAGACCTTGCAGTCCAGTGCATTAACCCGCAGCACTACATGAGGACCTCATACACACACACATGTATGTATAAATATGTAAATGTATATAAGTACGTCCATGTATATAAACATGGTATATGTTGTTGTTGTTAGGTGTCATCATGTCGGTTTTGATTCATATAGGGTTTCAAAGGCGCAGCTAGTGAATTTGAACTGCCAGCCTTGTAGTTCAAACTGACCTTGGTGTCCAATACATTATCCCACAGCACTACACCAGAACTCCATATGGTATATGTATGTTTGTACATATACATATACATATATATACACACATACACACATAAAGAGGAAAATGGAAGCTTAGCAAGATTGGGCAACTTGCAATCATGTGTGCGTGTAAGTGCCGTTGAGTCAGTTCCAACCCATAGCAACCCTGTATGTTGTTTCCGAGGAGAAGCTGGTGGGTTTCAACTGCTGACATTGCGGTTCAAACTGACCTTGTGGTCCAGCGCATTATCCTGCAGTGACACACCTGGACTCCACTTGCAATTACATAGCTACTAAGTATCAGAGTTTAGATTCATACCTACATCTGCAATGTATAGCAAATCTTTGCATCACCTATAACCTACACTGTAGAAATACATTTATTTCATTTACACAATCGTGTATGTTGTTGTTGTTATGTGCTGTTGCGTTGGTTCCAATTCATAGTGATCCTACCTGTATAGGGTTTACAGAGAGCAGGTGGTGGGTTTGAACCTTGCAGCTAGCAGTCCAACACATTAACCTACAGCACACCACACTAGGACTCCAATCATGTGCATTGGACAGATTTTATATACCATGGCTCATAAATATATATGTACTTAGCAGACACTTGAAGAATCTCATATGTTATAAAGTGCAAGTGAATTAACAAGAATAAAGCTAATTCCCCAGGAGATAATACAAACATACATTCAAAGAACTGTTGCAAAACATACATGCAAGGCTATCTTACATATATTTCTGTTTCAGTTCCAGATTACCGCAAAAACAAATTGGATCAGACACCTTTTTGGTTTCCCAGTAAATATAAAGGGTATGCTTGAACTATATTGTAGTCTATGAAGTATGCAAAACCACTATAAAAAGTGAAATATTGTGAGGATTACCAAAATATGATACAGAAGAAAAAAGTGAGCACTTAATTTGGAAAAATGAATTGAAACAGACAACAATCAAACAACTGTTGCGAAGCAAAATGCAAGTATACCTTACATATATTTTCGTTTCAATTCCAGGCTACCGCAACAACAAATTGTATCAGACAACTTTTCAGTTTCCCAGTGAATATAAGTCATGTTTACATTATATTGTAGTCTATGAATTGTGCAAAAGCACTAAAAAGTTTGAAATATTGTGAGCTTTACCAAAATGTGACACAGAGCCATAAAGTGATCACCTAGTGTTAGAAAAATGACAACAGTAAAGTTGTATGACTTGACACAGGGTTACCACAAACCTTCAATTTTTAAAAAGCACAGTGTCTGTGAAGCTAAATAAGTGAGGTACAAGAAAAAAAGAGGTCCTTCTCCAGTAGGAAAACAAAGATCATTACCTTTAAAAGTTAATTTCAAAATACAGTCAAATTGTTACTTGCCTTCTTGAGCAGCGAATGTTTGACTAGCTGTAAGGACTTTTGTAATTTCTGGATTATACCTTGTTCCTTCTGGAAAAATCACAAGAAACATCTGTGGGCATAAAGAAAATTTGTGTTTTTTGTGTGTGCTTTTATCGTCACTGTTAACTTACCAATGCTAACTCTGTTAAAGGTAAAAGAGAATTTCCTACAGTGGAAAAAACAGGAACTGATGTATGACCTTCATTACAAACAGAATAACCAAAATATAAAAATTCAATTAAGTCTGAATATAAAATGGACTGTATTTAAAATGTAATCATATATTCACTGGTAAGTCAGTCATTAAGAATTCAACAACATTTCTAATAAGTTAATATTCATTAAATTCAAAATTTGGCCATGATTACTGCTTTATATAAAGTTTTAATTAGTTCAGGAAACAGCCTGTTTTTTTCCTAAGATTTTGGGAAATGACATTTTTAAAAGATACAAATTTTAGAAATGTATATCTTTAAATATCAACACTAAAAGTACATAAAATTTGAGAAAATTCATATGTAAATAGCAACATTTCTATAATATATAAGGTATTAAGTATTCATGTTTCAAGTTTAACATACTATTTCTAAGTTATAAAGCATCCTTCATGCATTTTAAATGACTCAATATATGAGGAGAGTTCAAAAAGTTTATGGAAAAAATGAAATTTATAGGTAATAAAATTTTTTCATGAATTTACTGAAGCTCTCTTGTATATTGTTATTGTAGTTAAGTACCATCAAGTAAGTTGGTTTCGACCCACAGAGACCCTGTAGGGTTTCCGAGGAGCAGCTGGTGAGTTTAAACTGCCAACCTTCCAGTTCAAATGACTTTGCAGTCTGGTACATTAACCTGCAGCACCACATCAGGGCTCCACTCTCTGGTATATACAGGCCTCATATTCACAGTTGTAGTTGTTGCTAAGTGCCATCGAGTCAGTTTGGACTCATAGTGAACCTATATAAGGTTTCCAAGGAGCGGCTGGTGAGTTTGAACCACTGACCTCATGGTTCAAACTGACCTTGTGGTGTGAATTATTTACATTATCCCACAGTACCACACCAGGACTGAAATAATGTTTTATATATAAATAAAAAAGACTACCAAACTGGTTGTTTAATAAGTAGTCAGGCGAAATAGTTACATTTATCAGTTTTGCAAAGTGAAAAGAAAATAGTCAAACTAGTGCCCATGCATCTATGGCCAGTTGATGTTAGACAAGGGTACCAAGTCTGTAGAGTCCTGATGTGGATAAAGTATTGGCTCACCAGGTCAGTTTGAACCACGAGGTCAGCAGTTTAAAACCACCAGCCACTCATCAGAAACTTTATATAGGGTCTCTCTGAGTCAGAGCCGACTTGACGGCACTTCACAACAACAACCAAGTCTGTGCAATGAGGAAAGAACAGTCCCTTCAATAAATGGTGCTGGGACAACTGAAGTCCAAAAGCAAATGAATGAAGTTGGACCCAACACTCACATTATATATGAAAATTAATAAAAAATGAATCAATGACCTAAATGTAAGAACTAAAACCACAAAACCCTTAGAAGAAACATAGGGGTAAAGCTTAGGATTTAATTTTTGACAATGTATTCTTTGATATGCACCAAGAGCATGAGCAACCAAATGAAAACATAAAGTGAACATCAAAATTTAAAACTCTGCAACAAAGGAATTTAATAAGGAAGTGATAAGACAACCTGCAGAATGGGAGAACACATTTAGAATTCATACATCTAATAGGAGTTTATTGTACAGAATATACAGAATTCATACAACTCAACAATACAGAGAAAAATAGCCCAATTAAAAAAATAAAAGACAAATTACTTTAATAGAAATTTGTCCAAAGAATATAAACAAAATGACCAATAAGCACATAAAAAGATGTTCAACATTATTAGTCATTAAAGAAATACAAATTAATATGACAATGAGATACCAGTCTATCCCCAAGAACACGGCTAATATCAGCAAAGCAGAAAATAACAAGTGTTGGTGAGATTATAGTGAAATTGGAACCCTCACCTGTTGTTGGTTGGATTGTAAATTAGTATAGCCACTGTGGAAAGCAATTTGGCAGTTTCTCAAAAACTTTAACACAGCAATATATGCATGGGTTTATTCAAAACTTTTAAAACATGTCTCTGAAATCAGTCCTGGTATGGCACTGTAGGATAAGCACTAGAATGCTAATCACAAGGTCAGAGGTTCATACCCACCAACCACTCCTTGGAAACCCTATCCAGAGTTTGACTCACAATTGACTCGAAGGTACTTAATAACAACTGAAATTAATGGGTAGCTGCTGACACGTTCTCTTGGTAACATACTTGTTTTAGTCACCTTTTAGGGTGCCTTCAAATAGAAGGGATACTTTTTGTGCCATGGAAAAAAAATTTGAGGTCAGGGCTAATATTAAATTTTAACAAAACTCAAGTAGCCATCTAACAAATTGGTGAAGCTTTGAAGTTTATGGGATTGCTGTCCCATATGACTCAACAGTTTTAGATGGAGCAAACACTTTTAAAAGTCAGGAGGACCTCCAAATGAACCAAGAGAGGGAAGACCATCAGCCTCAACTAATGAAGAAACTGTGGCTGGAGTCCAGAAGCTGGTGGAAGACGACGATAGAATTATCAATGATGTGGTAGCTACCAGGTTGGGACCTCACATGGATTGGTGGTGGTGGTTATGTGCCACGGAGTTGGTTCCGAGCCTTAGCAACCCTGTACAGAGTTTCCAAGGCTGTAAATCTTTATGGGAGCAGAAAGCCTCATATTTCTCTCACGGAACAGCTAGTAGTTTCGAACTGCTGACCCTGTGGTTAGCAGCGCAATTCGTAACCTATACGCAACCAGAGCTCCTCACATGAATTAGCATTTTCAATTTTAAGTAAACATATTTGTCTCAGCAAGTTTTTCACTCAGTAGATTCCAAAAAGTTTGCACAAAGATCAGTTAGCTCAAAAAGCTGATCTGTTCACCAGCCTTTTAAGCAAGATTGAAGCTAATATAGATGATTTTATGCAATGAATTATCACCAGGGAACAAATCTTGGATTTACTAATATGAGCCATAGAGCAGGTTCCAATCAAAATAGTGACTTCTGAGACAATCTGCTGGGCCAAATAAATTCAAGATCAGCTCAGAAGTTATGGTGCCTGTTTTTTTTTTTTTAATTCTGAAGGGATAATTTCATAGATTTCCTCAAATGACACAAGATTATCTCAGGGGCTTATCAAGAAGTTTTGAGAAAATTTAAAACTGCATTGGTGAGAACAAGACCAGGAAAGCTACACCAAGGAATAACTGCCTCACAGCAATACACCTGCTCATTCTTTGAGGGTAACTAGGGATGAAGTTGTCCGATGACAAATTCATGGGGAAATTCTTATCACCCTATAAATTCAAACTTGCCCCTCCAAACTTCTTTTTGTTCCTAAAATTCAAAGAACATTTAAAAGGAATACAATCTTGAGTCTCTCGAGGATGCCAAAACTGCTATTTTAACATGGTGAATTCAGAGTTCTTCAGGGAATGGTTCCCACTGTTATTGAGTGAATTCCAACTCATAGGAAAGATTAGAGAAATGGAAACACCACTTTCATTAAACATGGGTTTCTATAGTTTTATAGTAATACTTTCTGATTTACCCTTGCATTTTTCGTATACATTTGTACATTTTATGCACCAGGTACTTTATATAGAAAAACAAAACAGATAGGACCTGTGTCTGCATGGTCTTTATAGACAAGTGAGAAAAAAATATACATTAATAAAAAGAAGTATATAAACATATTACATTAAATTATTATTGTATGAATTTTTTTTAAAAGCGATTAGGGGAAATAAGAAGTGGGAATTACAAAAGGTGATAGGGCTAAGACCTAAAGAATGGTAAAAGAATGTGTGCATTCCTCTTAAGACTGTGGTCAAAAGCAAGGATTCTTATTCTCACCAATCTATTCATCTATCCCAATGGTTCTAGCTAGGGAAATAAGATAAGAAAAAGCAATAAAAATTATCCAAATTAACAAGATCTAAAATAGTCATTTATTAATTGATACATATTTATACAAAAGTTATATATTTATACACGAAAGAAAGGATTATTTATGTAAAAAGTACAAAGGAATGTTAGGTTTAAAAGCTTCCATATAATGAGTAAGTTTACTAAAGTAGTAGGATAAAAGTCAATATAAAATATCAGCTGAAGAACAAACAAGATGGCGGATCGGGTGGAAGTACAGTGAGGCTCTCCGCCAGCAACAACACAGAATACCCGACCAAACAGGCTCAAGGGGTGGTCCCAGAACTCTAAACCACATATAAAGGAATATTTAGAAGGTTGGAAGGCTTACAGATGGGGAATTTGTGACAGAGCAAGAAGTCCATTGCTTTCTAGTCCGGGATGCTCGGCTGCTTCAGGAGCCGCTATCTTGGGTGAGACCAAGTGGGAGAAGGATCGGAGCAGCCACAGACGCCTGGCAGAACCGCGGAGATAAAGATGTGGACATTCTTTTCTTTGGTATCTGTTCATTGGTCTCTTGCTGTCTGTGTACCTCCATTCTGGTGACTATACGGGTGCCTGAGCCAGTGGATACTCCAGCCCCACCCTTGGAGGGTTCTACTATGCATGCGCACAGATCTCCTCGAAATTTAAAGAGACCGTTTCCAATTAAAACCAAATGGCCACAGCCAGC
>NW_006408582.1:134585-172439 GCF_000296735.1 Chrysochloris asiatica | reverse complement strand
TGGAGCAATAGAGCAGCTGGAGACTTTAGATCCAGAGAGGGAGAGCGACTGTGTGCTGAAGACCTGGGGGGCACGGGGGAAGGATTGCATGGAGGGGATTGTAACCATGGCAATGAGACAATATAAGATAGAATGAATGTAAAACCAATTTTCTCCCATGTAAACTATCACATAATTCACAATAAAACATTTAAAAATAAATAAATAAATAAAAGTAATCCAACAGAACAAACAGATCTGTGTTGGAAGAAATATAGTCAGAGTGCTTCTTGGAAGCCAGGATGGCCAAACTTCATCTCTCATACTTCGGGACAGTAAAGTGGAGGGTCTGAGAAAAAGAGGAAGATCCCCAGTGAGATGAATTAGCACAATGGCAGTAACAATGGGCTCAGGCCTAGCAATGATTGTAAGGTTGGCCCAGGACCAGGCAGTGTTTCCTTCTCTTGTGCATAGGGTCATTATGAGTCAGTATCGACATGATTGCACCTAACAACAACATCTAGACACTATCAACAAACAACTGGAAATTAAAAAAAATAATAACTAATTCCATCTACATAGCATCAAAAATATGAAACTCTTAAGGATACATTTGCCAAAAGATGTGGAAGACCTCAACACTGAAAACTATAAAATGTTACTAAGAGACAGTAGGGAATATCTAAACAGATACAGTCTTTCTTCATGGATCCAAAGATTCAATATTGCTAAGACATCAATTCTTCCAAAAAGATTCAATACAATCCAAAAAAAAGCCCAATTTGTGCTTTAGAAGAAATTGACAAGCAAATTCTAAATTGTATATAGAAATAATAAACCCACAAGAGTTAAGTCATCTTTGTAAAACAAAAAAGGAATAAGTTAAAAGACTAAACTATATCAGATTTCAAGATTTACTAAAAAGCAACTGTAATCAAGACAGTATTGGTACTGGCATGAGGATATACATGTACATCAGTGGAACAGGGTAAATTATCTAAAAATATATGTATACATATGCAGTCACTACAAAAAAGTAAGCAGAAATCATACAGGGCAGAAAACAATTCCTGCTATGTGGCTCTGTAGGCTAAGCATTGAACTACGTACTACAGGTCAGCAGATCAAGCCTACCAGCTGCTCTGTACAAGAAAGATGAGATTTTATTCTCTCACAAAGATTTACAATCTCAGAAACCCTATACAGGTTCACTATGAGTTGGAACTGACTCAATAGCACTTACCAACAACAACTTCAAAGTGGAAAGATCTTGTAATATACAAGACACCAAATGGAATTCTCATGAAGGTTGTTACCCTAGTAGAGGGGCTAACTCTGAAGGGGGAAACTTTAAAAGCAAGCATCAGCATTTATTAACTGATTCTAAGTAACTCAGAAGAAAATTCTTTTCTAAGGAAATACAATAAAAGTAAACAATCTTTAACAGAAAATTTATGAAGTCCATCATCCAATCAAGGAAACAGGCAAGAAAATATGACCCACTGTTGTTAAGTGTCGTGGATTCAGTTCCAACTCATAGAGGCCTTGTATAGGTTTTTCCAAGGAACAGCTGGTGGACTTGAACTTCTGACCTTTTGGTAAGCAGTTCAGTGCTTATCTTACAGTACCACATTAAGAACCCATATGAAGGAGAAAAATCTAACAGTAGAGATATAATATGAGATAAAATGGCAGAATAAGAAATTCTGAAAGTCTCCTCCTACATAAAAAGCAATGTAAAAATTGACAAAACCATTAAGAGCATCTTTTTTCTAATTCAAGCAATAGGAAAATGCTTAATCAAGAAAAAGCAGAATTTGGGTAAGAACAGCAAGCTTTTAGGTCTTCCTCCAGTCCTATTCTACAGTCCTTACTCAGTGGTGGCCTAGCAGATAACAGCTCTTACTGAGGTTACAGAAACATACGTTCTCCTATGGAGAGACTGGTGGGCTCCAACTGTCAATAGTGTGGTTAACAATCCAGTACTTATCCTACAGAGCCACCACACTCTATGTAGATATATAAAGGAGAGTTCAAAACAAACTTCATTGGCTCCCTAGAAGACTAGCTCAAAGGGGCTGTCTTTATTTTCACTTGTCTCAGAATTTTACCAGGAATGAGGCAACTATACAGGAAGCACTTGAGAAATACATTTAAGGGTAAATACATCACTGTCTGCTGTTAGGGAAGTGGGCAAATTACAGACTAAAAAAACAAAAAGCTCATTAAGAAAGACTCAAGACTCGGATAGAGAGAGACACTCTGGAGCACAAGGCTTTGAAAAGTTTTCACATAGTCCTGGAAATTAAATAGTCACACACATATTCAGAACTGTGCACATGTTCAGGAAAGACCTGAGCTCCCACCTTAGGCTGATCTTCAGGCTATGAGCAAGCACAACATGAAAACTAATGCAGAGTTGCACACTGCCAGGCTGAGTATTGAAGGCTTACCCCAACACAAACAGAAATTCCATCAAAGTGTGGAAAACTTTAGTTTCAATCTCTGTTCCATCACTAGCTAGCCACATTTAGCTAATGGAATACCCACTTCAGTGGTCACACATGACAAGGAATACAGACTATTTATCAGTTCAGGTAAGTCATTACAAACACGGGCAACTATTACAACAAAAAGTAACAGCAAATCCAAGAGTAGGAGAGACTTTGATTTTCTGAATTGCCGCATTATAACCATAATTTCAATGTTCAATATAAACTTTCTCAGTGAAACATTACAATGCATGCAAAGAAACAAGAAAACATGGTCCTGTATGAATATTAGTTTTCTATGGGTCCCATAAAAAAATATCATAAACTGGGTGGTTTATAAGAACAGCAATTGTCTCTCAGTTTAGGAGGCTAAAAGTTAAAATCAGAATATTAGTCATGTTGCTTTCTTCTGAAGGCCCTGAGAAATTGTTCTGTGCCTATCTCCTAGCTTCTGATGGCCCCCAGAAATCCTTGGCTTTCCTTTATTTGTGTCTTCATCTGTCCATCATCACATGGTTGCCTTTTCTGTCTCTATGTCTCTTGTTTTATAAGGACACCAGCCATATACCACTAAGAGTTACTCTTCTGTGGTAACATTTTCAAAGATCCAATTTACAAATAAAGTTGCATTGACAGGTACAGGGGTTAGAACTACAAGATATTCTTCTGGGGACACAATTCAATCCAAAACAGGTTCTTATACAGGGAAAAAAAGGTAGTTAGTACAAACAGTCTCTGAGGAAGCCCAGGCAACAACTTTAAAAAAAAATATGTCCAAAGAGCTAAAGGAAACCAAGTTGTGAGAACTAAAATAGAGTGAGAAAAAGATGTCTGAAGTAGAGCATCAATATATAGAGATTTATTCTAGAAAGGAATGAATCAGAAATTCTGGAGTTGAAAAGCGCCGTATCTGGAATAAATATTTTGTTAGAGAGACTCATCTGCAGATTTGAGGAGCAGCAGAAAGAACTGGTGAAATAAAAGTTAGGTCTACTGAGATTATCAGTCTCAGGGACACAAAGATAATGAAAAAAGTGAAGAAGTCTATGAACCTATGGGATATCATCAAGTTTACCGATATATGTATAAATGAGAATCCCAGAGAAGAGAAGAGAGAGAAACGGGCAGAAAGGGTATCTGTGTAAATAATGGCTGGAATTTTTCCAAATTTAATTTAAAAAAGTCATCAATCTAAACACCCAAGAAGTTCTACAAAACTCCAAGTAGAATAAGCTCAAAGAGCCATATCAACTACTGAAAGTCAAACAGAGATCTGGTGGGACTATACAAATATGGTGTATGGAACCTTAACAAGGGGATTAGTCAGTTTTGCCATCCTGCTTGGCTTAAACTATGTCCTCTCAGAGGTGGAAAGGGGATCTGACCACGGTGAAAGAACAGCCATGAGTACAGTACATCCTTTGGACCTGGAATAACTGCAGTGAAAAACTTCTCAATCAAGGAATCAGAGAGCTGTGACGCTAGAGACAGCAAGAAGCAGCAGCAGAGGTAGCAGAAACAAGAGACTAGCACAAGACAGAGCAATAGGCTTCCTGGCCCACAAAGCAAGAAAGTGGCGTGCCTTCATGCAAAATGTTTGCTGGCAGAGTGGCGTGTCTCTAGGGACTTGGTGGAATTAAGTTTGCCAACCAACAGAGCTAGAATTAAGCACCTCTGTTCAAGTCTTCTGGCAGAGTAGAGCACCTTTGGGTATTTATCAGCTGAGCTAAACTTGCTTTGCAACATTTGTCTATGCAGGGCAGACACCAAGTCTAAGGGCTGAGGGCCAGATTGAGAAGAAGCTGTCCTGATTGAAGAAAAGTATCCTAAATCATTCTTGATCCTAAATTTCAACCTGTTACTTCCCAAGTAAACCCTCTAATAGTGACTATAGTTTGTGAGTTCTATGTGGCCATTGCAACAAATTATCGAACCTGGCAGAGAAAAAGAGACTGCCACAAGAGACAGTTGGTGTTAGAATTGGTAAAAAGATTGGAGGGTGGAGGCATGTTTGACCTCTGCCTGACAAGAATCAGCCTTGGGCTGTTGATCTTGATGATCTCTCCCCCTTGTGAAATTAGAGGAGGTTACACACCATTGTCATACCATTTTTTTTGCATTGACATATCCATACAATAGAATAGAATACAATACAGTAATAAAAAGTAAACAATTAATACATATGCAAAGTGAATAAATCTCAAAAATATTATGTTAATGAAAGAAGCCAGACTAAAAAGACTATGGTAGTGGTGGCATTTGTGAGCTATCCAATCAGCACCTACAAATAGTGACACTGCATAAAGTTTCCAAGGTGGTAAATTTTTATATGGGCAGCTGGTAGATTTGAACTGCTGACCTTGAGGTTAGCAGTCCAACACATATCCCACTATGCCACCTTGTAGAAGTGTTTCCTTGTAGAATTAAATTTACATAAAATGAACAAAAAAGGAAAGCTATAGAAATAGAAAGCAGATTAGTGGTTATCTGGCATAGGAACACAGATTGCAAATAGCCATGAGGAATCTTTTTAAGAAGAGTATGCAAAACACTAACATTTATGCAAAAAAGAACATTTTGCTATTATTGTTGTTGATATAAACAATGTTTCCAAAGAAACATGAGACTTAACAGAAGTCTTCCGTAGTTGGAGGTGTGGACCCTTTAATGTATAAATTAATGTGGTCGTTTTTTTTTTTTTTAAGAAAGTAGAAATGTATATTGCCAATCAATCATATCTTAATGAGACCTAGACATAAATGACATTGATTTTGCTTGATTTTCCCAATTTATTTTAGATTGAACAGACCCATCCAAACATCACACTTTGTCCTCAAGGATAAACTATAACAGGATAAAGTTTATCTCACTGGATTCTACTGATTATTTCCAGGCCATCCAAAAACAGGATGAAATTTCATAATGCAAGAGCTACAACATGTTTATAGTTTAAAATGTTAGTGTTAGGAAAATTCACCAGCTGACTGTCAAAAACTTTTCTTTAAATGTGAGAGCTCTGACTGTCACCTATGAAAAGTTGGCGAAAAGAAAGCAAAGAGGAAAGGGGTGGGGAGGAGGAAGAAAAAGAGGAAAAAGAGACAAGCAAGAGAGGTGGAGAGAAATGACCAAAAGAAAAGAACATACACACACATAAACAAAGTTTCTGAGAACAGAACAGAAAAACCTGTATGCACTCATAGAAAAAGCACAAGCAATCATTACAATCATGTTGCCTTGGCCCTAGGAGGGAGTCACGGAAAAAGTCATTTAGAAGCAATTAGCACTCTTCAAATAGAAAACTGAAATTCCTATTATTTTTTGAGCAAAGTTTTATAAAACAATATTTGAATTGAGTGATACTATGTAACTATGTGTACTTTTTTGAGGCTCTGAAATAATCATATATAAGAAGTCCAAATTTATAATAAGAGAAAAGAATTGTTTCCTCTAAAACTAAATCTGTTATCAACTATAGGAGAACAGGAGTGAGATGGGCTCATCAAGTAGCTTACGAGTCGGATTACAAGTGAATTCTAGTTTCTATTTACAGACTTTAAAAGGCATGTAATGTTCTTTTTATTCCTCTTTAATGAGAATACTGACAACCACCAGCAAAGGATATAATCATTACAGCAATCTTTCTGACAGCTAAGAAGAACTGCTTGCCTATATTTAGAGGGTTTTTGTTTCCAAAATCAAAATTCTGCATCAGTTGTTACATCTGAGATAATATATTTTCAAAACAATCCTTACATTTAAAATTAATTCTCAAATGAAACGAATAAGATTTGATAAAGAAAATAACAAGAAAGCATCAACTTACTGGAGTTCCTGTGATCATGTAGCTCTGCAGTTTGTTTCTCATTTCCTTTTCATTAAATTTGGCACTTCGTTTTACATAGATGCCTCCATGCTGCCACATTGAAAAAAGAATTGAGGACAAAGTAAAAACATTTACTTTTCAAATATCCAGCTATTAAAAAGGCAACTTTAAAAATGTAAATATTACAACTAAATTTTAGAATGTAAATATTTAATATATTCAAATATTAACACAGAAAGAGCATGCATTATCCTATTCAAACTTATTCAAATAAAGCTGCACTGTCACATTGTACTGAGAAATGCAATACTGAATTCATATTCTATGTATTAGTATTTATTTTGGTTGGTAGTTGTCTTAGACTGGGTTTTCTAGAGAAAAGTAAAATCAGTAAAACATATACATACACACACAAATGTTTATATGTGTGTATGTATATACATATAAAGAGAAGCTTGTGTATATGTGTGTGTATATATATATTGTTGTTGTTGTTAAGTACCGTGGAGTCGGTTCCGATTCATAGTGACCCTGTACAGGGTTTTGGAGACTGTAAATCTTTACGGGGGCAGAAAGCCTCACCTTTCTCCCACGGAATAGCTGGTAGTTTCGAACTGCCGACCTTGAGGTTAGCAGCCCAATTTGTAACCACTATGCTACCAGTGTAGTGGTGTGGTATATATATATATAAAGAACTGTTCTATGTAACTTAGCAAAGTTGACATAGAACAATTGGACTTTTGAGCACCTATTACAGCAGTTAATTAGTTTTTTCATTAAAAAATTGATAGCTCTTAGCTCACAATTCTTCCACTGACTTATTACAAAATCACTAAAAAGTGTCCTTAAAATGCCAATGCTTGTAATCATTAGTGATTTTAAATATTCATATATATTTTATTCAGATGTAGATATTCATGTGGTACTTTTTAAGAATCATGTTACTTTCTAGGGGTTGGGCTTAGGAAAGATGAACAGGTGGAGTTCAGGGCATTTTAAGGGTAGTAAAACAATTCTGCATGATCCTGTAATAGAAGATACATGGCATTAAACATTTGTTAAGACCCAGAGCTATACAAAACAGAATGAATACTAATGCAAATTACCGACTTTAATAAAAATAATAATGTATCAATACTAGTTATCAATTGTAACAAATGTACGACACTAATTTAAAGAATAAATCATAGCAAAAAATGGAACTGACATGCTATCTTTGAAACTTTTTGGTAAATGTAAAACTTCTCTAAAAAACAACTTGTCAAAAAATCAATAAAGAACATTTTTTATTCAATCTCTATTCCCCTGGAGAAGCAGAGGATGAAGGAGAGTCAGCAATAGGAAGAGGAACTGTAATGCCTAATTGCCTCCAAGGACAACTGCCTCCTTTTTCCATGACAAAAGAAAGATTCTACAGAATAATCTTGATCAAATGGAGGGAAATGTAGAACAGAATCTCATATAGACTACAAACTTTTTAGAGCCACTGACACTCAAAGACCCCTCTAAGACTAATGATCTGAGATAAACTTGAAACTTTAAATTGAAATTATCCCCTGAATACATGATTTTTGTTTGTTTGTTCCCAGTAAGATTTTTCTTTCAACTTTTTGTGAATTGAGTGAAGACCATTAATCAACTTTACTTTCAACCAATCATACATTTTGTTTTCATCTCAATGATTACACTTCCCTCCCTATAATAACAGTTATCCTGCTTCCACCCTGTTGCTTCCTTCTAAATCTTATTTTTCACAAATGAACAAAACAATAATACTTAATTACACATAAAGAACAAAAAAAATATTCATTCAAATGTCCAAAGGGCACATTTTACAAGTCAGCCTTCTACCTGCAGGGACACAGCCTTTCTCAGTCCATGGGCCTAGAGTCCTCAGCTACTATATCTCTATGCTATCGCCTCTGACACTGTTTCCGTTATCTCCACTTTTCTGGGTAGGGCCTCACGTTCGACTCAAGCTCTTCCTTCTTGATGGATCTGGGGTCCTCTATTCCTGAAATGATGATTAACTACTTCCCCCTTTTAGTTACACATCCACAATTAGAGTTGTGGCTATCATGATTAATCCTAATAATTACTCAAAATTGAATCATAAAATCCTATCACTATCAGTTCCCATCCCCTTTCACCAGATCCATCTGGAAAAGAAGAAAACTATTCAGTGGAAAGTCCTCATTCTGAAATTGAGCACACTCATAAAAGCTTGTAAGCCAGCCACTTCGTGCCTTCGTAACCCCCCATTTTTGATAGCCAATGTCTAAACTGTCCATCCCTATCAATCCAATGCACTGAGGAAAAAAGCATTAGCATTGGTACATAAGATCCTTCCATTTCAGTTGGACTTTTGAGCACCTGTATCCACATAAGCAAAGGTCCAGTTCTTCAAATTATATCACTTTACATTTGCTCACAGTATCAAACTTTATATCAGCATGGTCAAGTTCTGGTCAGCTAGCCATCAAAGCTCGGTCAAATGGGTACTATCTGCAAGTTTGGGAGTTCATGCATACCTCCCTACACTTCAGAGCAGCTAGCCGCTCCATTCTCAGCTCTAGCCCCCAGTGGCTAGGTCAGTATGACCTCGGGAGTACATACATCTCCCTGAACCCTTAAATACATCATTAAGCTAAATGTTGGTTTAGCTTAATAAGGAAACAATGCCTGCCTTGAATATCATACTCTTTTAAAGAATTATCTAGGTGCAGGCAGCTGCACAGGGCTGAGCCTGGCAAGCAGTGTTCGGCTGGAACGGGAGGCACAGTCATGAGGCCCAAGGTGGCAGTGGCCGGCACAGTACTATAAGATTGATATTAAAGACATGATTCTCACCCCACTTCATCAACGCATTTAAATCTCCTCTTTTTTAATCCTGTATTATAGCACAATACAACAAGCTTTAGAACTAGCTTTGGATCACGCAGAGTATGTCATTGAGAGTACCCAACAGAAACCTCCTAAAAGGAAATTCTTGTCTAGTGGAAGAAAATTTGTATTTCAAAAAACTTTATAATTTATATGTTGGAGAGTGTGAAAAAGAATCTGAGGATAGGCAGAAATTAAGAAGAAATGTGAACTTGTTAGAGAAGCTTGTTATGCAAGAGACTTTCTTATGTCTATATGTTACAGAATTAGTATCTAGTAAATGAGGGATAGTCTCTGATGTTCAGGAAGAAAGATTCTGAGACCATTCAACTGCCTTATGAAAAAGGGGAATTGCTTGAATACTTGGATGCAGAAGAATTACCTCCTATTTTGGTTGATCTCCTTTAAAAATCTCAGGTTAATATTTTTCATTATAGATGCGTCACAGCAAAAATACATGACTACAGAAGGAGCTCTGGTAGCGTAGTGGTTACGAATCGGGCTGCGAACCTTAAGGTCAGCAGTTCGAAACTACCAGCCGCTCCGCGGGAGAAAGATGAGGCTTTCTACTCCCGTAAACATTTACACCCTCGGAAACCCTGTACAGGGTCGCTATGGGTCGGAACCGACTCGATGGCACGTAATAACAACAACAACAACAGACAGTCAAGTAACATAAAATCGTCCGGTTATCAAAGTAGGCATATTCTTTTACGTCCAACAATGCAGACTTTAATCTGTAATGTACATTCAATAGCAAGTGAGAGCCATAAGTGGGCCCAGGAAGAAAAACTTTTGCTTGAGAGCCAGTTTTTACTACTTTGCTACTGCTGAGCCATTGTGTCTTGATCCTTCTTTAGCAGTAGCATGCACTGCAGCAGACTGCTCTACAGCAAACAGAAAATGAACACTCAACCAACGAAATGGTGTGTCAAGAGATATTCTAGGTCCTCTCTGAATTGACAGCAGGATCTGTCTCATTGTCCACTCCTCTTTAGCTAAAATTACTTGATTTCTTACAAAAAAAAAAGAAAAGCAGGTCAGCATTATGACCACAAAATCTCCAATACAGGAAATTGCATAGATATGTGGAAACAGAATACATGTAATTTGACCATACCTTCAAGTGGATGTAGAGAAATATGTGAAAGCAGAAAAGTCTATCATATCTGATGACTCACAACCAACATTATTCTGGCCAGCCCATGAGGTAAAAGATGATTATGTATTTGAATGTGAAGCTGGTAATTAGTATCAGAAAATGAAATTGACCATTGTGCAGTCACTCGGTGATCTACTTTACTATGGTAAAATACAGCCTTGTAAAGATGAAGAATGTCATAGTCAGTTGTCTCCATCCCACTCCTCCACAGATGATCATTCAAACTGGTTCATTATTGCATCAAAGACTGATGCTCAGAGGGTAGTCAATCAGTACCAGGTCCAGAATGAAGCCAAATGCCTTGTTAAGATGTCACACAGTTCCAGTGGCTCCATCAGTCTGAGTCAACATTCTCCAGGGACAGAAACAGAACAACCTGAGACTATGTCAGTCCAGTCTTCAATAGTGAATAAGGGAGTAAAGCATAGGCCTCCACCCATCAAACTTCCCTCAAGCTCAGGAAATAGTTCCTCGGGTAACTATTTTACTTCACAGTAGGCAAGCAGCTTTCTTAAATCTCCAACTCCTCCTCCTGCTTCTAAGCCACCAAGTCTGTCTCGGAAGTCATCAGTGGATCTCAATCAAGTTAGCATGCTTTCTCAAGCTGCCTTGTCACCTGCCAGCTCATTACAAAGTGAGTCAAGACTTAAATCTTCATAACCTTTGGCATTAGTGTTTGTTAAGACAGCTTTTTTTACCAGTGAAATCCAAATGTATTATGTGTCCAAAATGTAAAAGTTGTGAGAAACTTCAAGCAGATATCTTATTGATTGTATGGATTACATGTTTACTACAATTGTATTTGTTTTTCTGTATCTAAGTATGTAACTCTGTGTATACCTTTCTTAAAGATATGCTACCTGCACATCTCCATAAAAAATTATCTGGTGACAATATATGTGACAATAAAGTTACAAAATCTTATTTTTTTCATTCTAGCATACCCTAGGATCATTTATGTAAATTATGCAGCTGAGATGGGAAAAAATATATCATCAGTTGTCACTTAAGTCCTATGTTTATATTATTCAATACAATAAATTAAATTCTAATTTTTCATTTAAAAATATTACCTATATGAGCTGAAACTCACAACAGTATCTCAAATGGCTAGACAACAAGCTTAGATGATAATGAAGTTATAATGATGGTAGAATAATTTAGAAATGGACATAAATTAATCGCAAAACTTTAAGAATGCAATTAATGTGCATGTAAATGTACATTGACATACATGTAAAAACTGATGGATTCACCTATGTTTTACTGTATGCATTTTAATCGAAAAACTAAACATATAAAAATGTTTTTAATTACAGAATTCGGGTTAACGTTAATTAAACTTTGTAAGCATACTTCATTAAAATTTAATATTAATTCAACATATAATACTCCTCTGTACCTATTTGAACTCATCTGTAAAATAAATGAAATGGCTGAGTTTGATTTTGTCTTAAGAATATAGGAGAAAGTAAAAGAAAATGGACAGAAAGTGAAGAAAGTATAAATATACAACACAGTGCACAGGCAGGAAAGCTAAGTGGCCTTAGATTCTACTTATGGGTCTACATTCAGTGAAATGGCTAACCTGAGTGCAGATAAGAAAAAAGAATTACAGAATTTATGACTGTTTACTCAAATAGAAAAATGACTAATGAGAATAAATTCACATTCATCAATTCTTTAAAAATAAAGACCACAGATGATTTTAGAGATATATCTATTCATTATCTGCTATATATTTTCTGTCTTTTAACTTTCTTATTTAAGTCTATTTTAATTGAAAACCATGAGAAATATTTCTCTCATATACATGTATATAGACGCGACAAAAAAGGTAAAATATCTTAACTTAAGGAAAGTACAAATTACTGAGAAAGTGAGCTACGTACACATGCACAATATATAAAGAGAATTGGATATGTGCTATCATAGGTGTAGTACCATAGGATACACACTGGACCACAAGGTCAGTATGAACAAGGTCGGTGGTTTAAACTCTCCAGCTGCTCCACGAACACCCTATATAAGGTCGTTATGAGTTGGAAGCAACTTGACAGCACTTAACAACAACAATATGTCAAAAAAAAAGTAGGCTGAAAAAAAAACTAACTGTCAGATTCAGGATTTAGTGGTAGCATATATTTACACCTAGAAGAAAAAGTAGAAAAGACATTTATCTTAAATAAAAGAGTTTGAACAAGAATATGGAGGTAAGAATTAGATTTAGGGTAAAAAGTTAGAAGAATGATACGCAAGGAGATTTGGACTTTATGCAGTTGGGAAACACATTGTACAGATAAGTATTTTACAGTAGTAGCTGTGAGCTATGACAACAGTTTTTAAATACCTGCAAGCTTACCCATGGTACCCAGATTTCTTAGGCTAAGTCAGGTTGGAAGGCACTCAAAATACAACTGGGGAAGAACTGCTTGCTCAAAGTGGAGTTGACCCTTATATTATGGGATGGAGCAAAGCTTTTGGGACCTTCATTTACTAATGATGCATGACTCAAAATGAGAAGAAACAAATAATAATTGGAATATGAAATGTATACTATATGAATCTAGGAAAACTGGACATTGTCAAAAATGAAATAGAACACTTGAAAATCTATATTCTAGCATCAGAGAGCTATAAAGGACTGGTATTAGCCATTTTGAATCAAATAATCAATCATATGGCCTATTATGCTAGGAATGAAAAATTGAAGAGGAATGGAATCAAATTTACTGTCAAAAAGAACTTTAATAATATCTATCATGAAGTACAATGCTGTCAGTAATAATATACATACACCAGCTAAAAAGAGCAGTTTAGATGATTATTATTCTAATTTATGCACCAACCACTGATGCCCAAGATAAAGAAACTGGAGATTTTTACCAACTTCTGCAGTCTGAAACTGATCAAACATGCAGTCATGGTGTATTGCTAATTACTGGTAATTGGAATATAAAAGTTGGAAACAAAAAAAAGAATGATCATCAGTTGAAAAATATTGCCTTGCTAATAGAACACACTAGAGATTATATGACAGAATTTTGCAGAACCAATAACCTATTTACTGGAAATATTTTCTCAAGAATATAAATGGAAACTATACACGTGGGCCTCACCGACAGAATACACAGGAATTAGTGGAAAGAGACGATGGAGAAACTCAAAATCATGATAGAACAAGGCTAGGGAACAAATATGAAACATACCATCAATTGTTCATATGCAAGTTCAAGATGAAGCTGAAGATGATTAAAACAAGCCCACAACAGCCAAAGTACAACTTTGAGTATATCACACTTGAAATTAGGAGACTATCTCAAGAATAGCTTTGATTCACGGAACACTGACAAAGACCAGATGAGTAATAGGAGGATATCAAGAACATCATACATGAAGAAAGCAAAAGATGATTATGAAAGAAGAAAGAAAAGGCTAAAATGGATATCAGAAAAGACTGAAACTTGTAACTAAAGTGAGTAGAAGAAATGATGACACAAATGAACTGAACAGAAACTTTCAAAGGGTTACTTGATAAGATAAAGTATTATAATGAAATTTGCAAAGATCTAGAGTTAGAAAACAAAAAAGAACATGCTCAGCATTTCTCATATGAAAGAAATGAAGAAAAAATTCAAGCCTCAAGTTAAAATAATGAAGGATTCTCTACACAGAATACTGAACCAGGCAGGAAGCATCAAAAGAAAATGGAAGGCTGAGTGGCTCTGAGATTGTGGATGTCCTAAAGGAGATCTACATGCTTCTCAGGAAAATTCAATAGCTATACCCAGTCAATCCCAAGACAGTGCAGTGAAACTGGAAGCTGATCACCTATGTCATAGAGGAAGAGAAACAAAATCTGTCAAGGTAAGTCCTTTTTCTGCAATTTAGATAATTTCCAGCAGTTTCTGAGGAGGTAAGGCCAACAGTTACGCTGTGAATAGACACATGGATTAAGACACAGGCTTAATGAGGAAAGGAGGGGAAATGTTTATGTTCTTGACTGCCTTGTGGCTATTGGTTTCCCCTGCCTACTACTATAAAGCAGATATTCATGTAGGAATTATGGTAACAGAAGGCTTGTAAGCCTGACTTCAGCCTATAACTAATTAGCTTTACTAAAGGGGGAAACAGAATTTGCCCAGGGAAATAGACTTATTTTTAAGGCTTGTGGAGTATGGGGCCTTAGGTGGAATCCTGAGCCCCACCCAGAACCTTCTGAGTTGGGACATTCCCACTTGAAAAGACATGCAGACCAACCCAGAACTGCTGGGAGAACAGACAATTCTTATTGAAATAAAGATCTGCAGAAAAACAGTGGACCATTTGGCTGTTTGAATTTCAGGCAAGCCATTTGCTTTGGAGGCATCAAGGCAAGAAAAGTCAGCCCATTAGGAAAAACCCCCTCCTAGGACTGAAACTTAAAGAGAACCTGTGGACAGTCTAGTATGCTCACTGATGACCACCTGGGTCTACTTGTGAGTGGAAGTAGGAGAAATGCAGCAATGAAAACATGGGCTGAGTTTGACTGTGGTCCATCAACATCCGTTGACCTTGAGATGAGAGAGAGAAGAAGGGATGGCTGGTCTGAAGTTTAGGAAGATGTGTGAACTCCTGAGCACATGGGTACTGACCTAGCCACTGTGGACTATGGTTGAGAGTGAAGCAGCTAGCTGGTCCTGAGTGTGGAGAGGTATATATGAACTCCCAAACTTGCAGCTAGTACCCATATGACCTAGCTTGGATGGCTAGCTGAACAGAACTCAACTAGATAAAGATAAAAATGTTTAAGACTGTGAGCAAGTGTAAATTGCTATAATTTGATAAACTGGACTTTTGCTTATGGATGCAGCTGCTCAAAATTCCAGCTGGAATAGAAAGATTCTTCATATCAAGGAACAACCTTGTTTCCTCAGTGTACTTGATTGATAGGGATGAAAAATTTAAACATTGGCTATAAAAAATGAGGGGACTATAAAGACATGAAGTGGCTGGCTTACAAGCTTTCATGAGTGTGCTTAGTTTCAGAATGAGGAGAGTAAGGTAGAACCCCCACTGAAAAGTCTTCCTCTTTCCAAAATGGATCTGGTGAAAGGGGATCGGGGATGATGGTGACAGGATTTTATAACTTAATTTGAATAACTATTAGCAAGATTTAACTGTGACTGTCATAACTATAACTGTATAAGATGTGTAATTAAAAGGGGGGAGTAGTTACTCTTTCATTTCAGGGATAGCAATCTCATGACCATCAAGAAGGAAGAACACGAGTGTAGTGTGAGATCCCTACCTAGAAAAGCAGTGATAACAGAGATGGAGGCTGGCTGGCAGAATGTGTCCTTTGGGCATTTAAATCAATATATATATATATATTTGTTTTGTAAGTGGCTGGAACTGCAATTGCCTTGTCAGGGCCAGACCAAATGATTTTGTGGGCCTTTTTTTCGGCCCTAGAGCCAGATGTTCCCCACTCCTGATTTAAGAGGTAAAATTAATGAGCAAATAACCCAATAATGAGACTGACAACAATAACGAAGTGGAAGGAAAGGATTTAAAAGAAATTTCAGAAATTGGAACAGGTCTCAGCTGAGATTTTAGGTGTGAGAATTATACCCATACTATTATTCTTACAAGTTTATCATGGCTATATTATTAAGCTTTGTCATGTGCAATATAGTTTCTAACTTTGATGACTTGTTGAAAACAGTTGACCAAAATATTTCAACAAAATGATGAAATATATTTGACTTATGACAAGGACTTTAATGTTTTGAACATGTAGTTGTTGATAAGTGCCGACAGACCTAACTTAGATCGAATCAAGATTTCCAAAACTCTGGTGTTGAACTTGAGTAGTTCACAGACAGTGGCTGATCTAGAATCATCTGGAATAGAAATAAACTACTTAAGACTAAGTAGAACTAAAGGATTCCTGTGGGTTTTATGTGGGAATAGTTCCAATGCTTTATGTTCTATTTTCTGGAATAAGAAAACATTTTCCTCCTAATCTAATTAGATATTATAACTCTCAAATTACACATTTCCATTGATAAGCTTAACAAAGTTATAAATGTCATAACTAGAGAAGTGTCTAAAGTTCATGCTATGAATTTTTAAAATAGCATGGCATTAAGATTTTTCTGCTAAGTCTCCCAAAAAGCAGTTTTGTGCCTTAATAGACAAACGTTTATATTAATGTGCAGCATGAGGTATTATAGAATACCACAGAAGCTGAGGCACATGAAAGCAGTTACTGATGCTGCGTATATATAAACCCTTCATGGGACTTGTTTTCTCAGTACAAAGACTTTAGGGTCATAGTTTGAAGGGTTATTTCAGACAATGGCCTATGTTGTTCTGTTAATCTCTCTGTTCTACCTCTAGTTCACTACCAGATTTCTGGCTTTCATGGAAGTTGGTGTAACCTACAAAGGCTATTGCCCTTAGGTGTCCTTTTGAAGCTTAAGCCTTGGAGACAAGAGTAGCTGGAAAGCCACTTCTGAGTCAAACAATGGTCCAGATCACCTAGCAAGACCACTTTGCTTTGGGCACTGTGCTCTTTCGAAGAAGTCAGTCTTTTTCAGAGAAAAAAAAAAAAAAAAACTTCAAAGAACAATCTACTGTTATCATTAAGTGTTGTTGAGACTGTTCTAACTCATAGCCAACCTGTACTCTGACACTGTACATCGTTGAGGGAGCAGAAAGCCTCATATTTCTCCAGAAAATATCAGCCTAGAAACTATATTTACAGTAAGTGAGCAACTGTTTTCATTGGTATCCAAGATAATGTTGCATGCAATGCCTATGTAATCAAACTGGAATTCACTCCCCTTGAATTGAATGTAGAAGTGATCCATGACTTTTTAAACTGAATGCTGTTAAGTCACTTCTGACTCACAGTGACCCTGTACAGGGTTCCCAAGGAATGGCTCGTGAGCTGGAACTATTGACCCTTACAGTTAGTGGTCCAGGGTTTGCCCTATAGTGCCACACCAGGGCTCCAGGACTAACAAAGGATAATCAAGGGAGAGGCAGCTTGCCCCAAGAATGGTAAACGCAAGGTAGAATTTGTGCCACATCTAATACCTCCTGATGCACTCAGATTTAGCACTTCTAGCAAGTGAAACAAGACACTAAACAAATCTGTCACATGCCTATATGGCTCCACAACCTTCCCAGGCTGACTTGTCTTCACTGATATCTTCAGCCAGTTATCCAAAGGAATAGGCTCTTGGATTAGATCTGTACTACCAGCTAAATTAATGATATTCAGTATGGCACTGTAGGTTAATGTGCTGGACTGCAAAGTAGTTTTGACCTGCAAGATCAGTGGTTCAAGCTCACTAGCTGCTCCTTGGAAACCCTCTACAGGGTCGCTATGAGTCTGAACTAACTCGACATCACTTAATAACAACAACAGCAGCGTTTTTATTATAACAACAAAAAGATGTTTACCTGTGCTTTACTGACTACGCAAAGAAAGGCTTTCAATTGTGTGGATCATGACAAGCTATGGACAACATTGAGAAGTATGAATATTCCTGAACACTTAATTGTGCTCATGAGGAATCTGTACATGGACCAAAAGGCAGTTTTTCAAACAGAATATGGGTACACTGAATGATTTAAAATTAAGAAAGGTGTGTGACAGCGTTGTATTCTTTCATCATACTTATTCAACCTGTATGCTGAGCAAATAATCTGAGAAGCTAGGTTATATGAAGAAAAATGTGGCATCAAGATTGAAGGAAGACTCATTAACAACCTGCAATATGCAGATGATACAAGCTTGCTTGCTGAAAGTGAAGAGGACTTAAATACTTACTGATGAAGATCAAAGAACACAGCCTTTGGTATGGATTACATCTCAGTGTAAAGAACACAAAAATCCTCACTACTGGACCAATAAACAACATTCTGAACAATGGAGAAAAGATTGAAGTTGTCAAGGACTTCATTCTTCTTGGATCAACCATCAGCACTCATGGAAGCAGCAGTCAAGAAATAGAATGATGTATTGCAAATCTGCTGCACAAGACTTTTTTATAGTGTTGAAGAGCAAAGATGGCAGCTTGAGGACTAAGGTATGCCTGACCCAAGTCACGGTATTTTCAATAACCTCACATGCATGTGCAAGCTGGACAGTGAATAAGTAAGACCATAGAAGAATTGATGTTTTTGAGTTATAGTACTGGAGGAGAATATTAAAAGTGCCACAGGCTGCCAAAAGAACCAACAGATCTGTGTTGGAAAAGTTCAGCTAGAGTGGCTCCTTGGAAGCCAGGATGGCCAATATGTCTCATACTTCAGACATATTGGCAGGAGGGACCAGTTGCTGGAGAAGGATTATCATGTTTGGTAAGGCTGAGGGTCAGAGAAAAAGAGGAAGACTCCCAGCGAGATGGACTGGGAAAGTGGCAGCAGCAATGGACTCAAGTGTGGCAATAATTGTAAAGTTGGCCCAGGACCAGGCATCATTTTGTTCTGTTGTGCATAGGGTTGTTCTGTTGTGCATTGAGTTGTCAGTACTGACTCAATGGCACCTAACAACAACAACAACAACTAAGGTTGAAATTCTGGTATACTACTGGAGGATCAGCACTGGACTGTGAACCACACGGTTGGCAGTTCAAACCCACCAGTTACTTCTCAGAAACCCTATGCAGGGTCCCTGTGAGTCAGAACTAACTTGACAGCACTTAACAACAACAGTGTGAAGGCGACTTCTAATGTAATTTTTTAGAAAGCCAGTACATTGCACAAAACACAAGTAAATATAGAGTATGTATTCTACAGATGGATTTGGGCTCCTGCTTTAAGATTTATAGCTTAACCACAAGCCAAGTATTTCTTCCAATATTACCCCACTGCAAACTTAGCCTTATGAGATGATCACTGAAAACTGGTTGCTACAAAAGAACATGATGAAAAGATTAGATGGTGCCCATCTACCAAAAAGGATAGTGGGCCTGGCGTCTTAAAACTTGTCCTAAAATAAGTAGCTCGCTAGAGGAGCCACCAACCTAAGTATTATCAAAGTGTTTTACATTAAATTTATGATCAAGAGGGGGGAATGTATGAGAGCCTAAAATCTGAAAGTACTTGGTTTGTAGAAGATTACAGTCTATAGCTGGAGCCCTAATTCCATTTTGAGTCTGGATGTAACTTCAGACTCCATTTAATTTCTTTATGTTACTTCTCCAACGCTTGCTGACCAACAATGTGACTGCGCTTAGCCAAGTTAGGGCAATTCCAGGCGGTAGCAGCTTGCCCTCAGGAAGAATATGATTTAAAGTAGATTAACTAACATGAAGAAAGTACTTACAGAGACTAGAGAGACTTGCCTTGGCATGTCCTTATATAAGAGACTTACCTGGGCATATTCTTAATGATTTACTGAAAACAGCCAATCAGAAGAATTTACTTTAGCTAGCAATTCAGAATACTTTTGACTGTTTCTGATATTTTAATATTTAAGCCCAGCATGGCCTCTGAGGGAAAATTTGTGTTAAGACCTCCTGACCCTGTGTTTTCCAATTCATACATTTCTTTCCACTATAATAATTATTTCAGCTTTTTAATTAAAAATAACTTTTAAAAAGTAATTATAAAAGGCTTAGTTTAGTTTGAAGTAAATAAAATGAATAGACTAAAAAAAATCTGAAGTTGGTATGTAATCCTGATTTCCAGAAAAAAGATCTAATTTAAATCTTAAAATAAACAAATGAGACTTGATAAAAATAATATAAACAAATCATAATCTTACTGGAGTTCCTACATTTGTCCAGCTCTCTTTGAGTTATACATTCTGAAATAACTCCCATAAAATCATTACAAATCTTTTCTTGGGATTGCGAAGGTCAAGGAAAGGAAAAGAGAGAAAAGATCCTAGTAAAATACAAATGAAGGAAATTGAAAAAACAAAGCACCTGAATGGGATTTAGGGGTGCAAATTGCCTTCAAAAGTTGTTTTGAGCATCTTAATGCACCATTCCTTTCAGAATTCTAAAATGTTATAGAATCTATTCATAAATATTCTTCCCTCTACCTCAAACACTTTATAAAGCAACAAAGTCTCAGACAAAATACATTTCTTCTACTACTTTTAAAAATTCAAGTCTTCCTCAAGTGTGTGGCACTGTATGACAAACACTTGACTGCACGGTCAGTTTAGTCTGAAAGGTCGACTGTTTAAACTCATCAGCCACTCCTCAGAAACTCTATAACTGACTCAGTAGCACTTAACAACAATAACAACATTAAATCATTTAAGTTTCATGAGTATATTCATCCTTCATAGAAAGGACAAATAAAATAAAGTCCAGAATATTCTGTTTTAAATATTAGTGATATAAAAGGATCTCTCTTTCTGAGTATAAGAATATCATTCTTAATTCATATATTATTTAATACCCAATTGTAATCTACTTAAAATACCATTAAACTTCATTGCACAAGAATGAAACAGATACATGTTTAAAAATAAAATCAGTGATTAAATGAGGTCAGTAATAGCTGTTACAAGTACCTGCAGTTATCTTCATAGGGCTTTAATGGAAAAAGTTTATCTAACTAAAACAACAAACACCCTAACAATTAGGCTATGTCAAGACTTCTGCCTTTTGTTGGAGGAGGAGCAAGCAGAACTGTTATGCATTCTAAAGCTAAATTACAAATTATAATGTTCGGAGACTAATCATCACTTACAAATGTTTAGCTTTCTGAATATCTACATAGTCATATGTATTTTCTATATATATAAAATACCTAGTATTTATAAGTAAATAATTACAAAAAAATACAAATGTCTGTTTCCTTCATATTTTTCGAAAAGCAGTATTTTTGCTTCAAGCAAATTAAGTGTTAAAAACCAGTCTTTTCACCGAAACTCAAATGGAACATATGAATAGTCTTTTATGCTCGCTGCTGACTGCCCTGGTCAATTTTTGAGTACAAGTGGAAGAAATGTATCAATGAAGACATGGCCATGTTCTGTAGAAATGAGTTTGGCCATGTTCTATAGACACCTGATGATGTTAAAATGAGAGAAAGAAGAGGAAGGGATGACTGGTTTGAAGTTCAGGGAGACATGTGAAATTCTGAGCCCAAGGACAGTGATGTAACCACTAGGGGCTAGAGTTAAGAGTGAAGCGGTCAAATGGCCTGAAGTGGGGGGAATGGGGGGAGGCATGCAAGAATTCCCAAACCTGCACATAGTGCCTTTCTGACCTAGCTTGGATGGCTTGCTGACCAGAACTCATCAGATGAAGGCAAACAACGTTGATACAGGGACCAAGAATAAATTGCTACAGTTTGAACTGGACCTTTCATTATAGATAAAGTTGCCAAAAATTTCAACTGAAAGGGAAAGGTTCTTCATATCAAGGATCAAGCTTGCCTCCTTAGTAAACTGGCTTGATAGAGATGGGCAACTTAAACTGGCTATCAAAAATGGGGGGGGGGGCTATAAATGCATGCAGTGACCTATAAACTTTCATGAGTGTGCTTAATGTCAGAATGAGGGGGATAAGATACAATCCCCACCGCAAAGTTTTCCTCTTGTCCAGATGGATCTGGTGATGACGGGGATAGGACTTTATGGTTCAAAAAAATTTTATGGTTCAAAAAAATTACGGTTTATTCATTTATTTATTTTTAAATTACAGTTTATTTTGTGAGTAATTGTTATCAGGACTAATGGTGAATGTCCCAACTGTAAATGTAGGAGAGACATAACTAAAAGGGGGGAGTAGTTAATCTGTAATTTCACAGGACCCTAGGACCATCAAGGGGGAAGAGCATGAGAGGAGCGAGGGATCCTAGGCAGAAAAGCAGCAACAACAGAGATGGTGGCAGAGGTGATAGCATAAAGAGAACAGCAGAGGACTATAGGCCCATGGACTGAGAAAAGCAGTGTTCTTGTGGGCAGGAGATTGGCTTGCAAAATGTGCCCTTTGAACATTTAAGCAAATATATATTTTCAATGAGGTCTGTGTACATTAAAAAAAAAAAGGGGGGGGGATAATAGAGGTAAATACTGTTAATCGATAGTACATAGAGAGGATTTTAATCTTTGCAGTGATTTGTTGAATGTAAATCTGATGATCTACCCTGTAAACCTTCACCTCAACTCAGAATAAAAAAAAAAAAAAAAAAAGTCTTTCAAATGAAAAATTAACTTCCCGACATAAAGTTCACATCTTAATAATCTAACTCGATTTAATTTGATTAAAGTACTTATCATCAAGATATATATGAATTTTATTTTCCATTAAAAGACTACAGGAGAAAGATGTGGTAGTTTGCTTCTGTAAAGATTTACAACTTTAGAAATCTAATGTGGCAGTTCTACCCTGTCTATGTCACTATGATTGAGAATCAATTTGAATGGAATGGGTTTGGTTTGATTGGGTTAAAAATCTCAAAACCAGAAGAGAGAGGAAATGAGCATTCAAATATTCTCATTTAAAATTTAAATTCTAATATAAACACTGACAATTCAACTTGTGGATAGCAGGAATTGACAGCATTGCTATATTTTGTTTATGAGATGCTTTTAAAATTTATATGTATTTGAGAATTAATTAAAATTTTAGGCTTTCTTCTTCACCAATTTTTAATTTTTATAAAAAACATGACCACCATACAAATTTCATACTTAGTATCATAACTAATGGAGTCCTAATGTGGCACTATAGGATAAGTACTGGACTGTAAGGTTGATTTGAACTACAAGGTCAGGAGTTCAAACTCACCAGCCACTCCTTGGGAACGCTATACAGGATCAATATGAGTTGCAACCCACTAAACAGTGCTAATCAACAATCAAAACAGCATCATAATTAAAATGCCTGCAGTTCCCAGGTTATGAACAAGATCTGTAAGTATGTCAGAAGAGATGGATATGGTTCTGACTTTAGTGAAAGAAAAAGCTGTAAGTCCTTTCAATAATTTAAAAACTGTGTGTGCAAGACGGGAAGATGATTATAATGAAGATTATGTTTCACATATAGGGGCTGGTTCAATCCTTTCAACATGTCAAACATACATAACATTAAAAGGGCAGGACTCACTGCATAGAAACGTGCTAGTAAATCTGCCTGTTAACATCAAAGATCACATTCTGTGAAGTTTCATGACGTGAAGGATATTATGCATTAAAATTGGGAAAGCCAGAAAGTGTGAAGGCAGAAACCTATCAGAGAAGAAAAACTCAGCGATAGAAAATTGGTAAGACTGACTGCACTCTGTCAAGGGCAGAAAACACCCGAGATCTAGAAAAACATGATGGTCTCATTGACTCTTGTATTTCACTGTATAATTTTTAAAGACATTTTGGGGAATAACACATTAAATATTACTGTAGCTGGCATTTAATTCTCTGATAGTGTAGTGGTTGCGAGTAGGGCTGTGAATTTAAAGGTCAGCAGTTAGAAATTACCAGAGGGGCTGTGAATGAAAGATGAGGCTTTCTGCTTCATTACATTTTAAGGTTACGAAGCAGGCTGCTAACCTCAGGGTTAACAGTTTGAAACTACCAGCTGTTCCACAGGAGAAAGATGAGGTTCTCTGCTCCTGTCAAGATTTGTAGCCTCGGAAATCCTGTACAGGGTTGCTATGAGTTGGAACCAACTCCTCGGCACACCACCAACAACAACAACAACCACCTTACATAGAGCTCGCTATTATTATTCATGTCCTAGGATAATGCACTGAACTGCAAGGTAAGTTTTAGCCGCAAGGTCGGCAGTTCAAACCCACCAGTCACTCCTCGGAAACTCTATACAGGGTTGCTATGAGTCAGAACTGACTCAACAGCAGATCAACTATTTTTATCACTAGTTTCTTAAGGCTAATCATCTATCAAGTTCTAAACACTTCAATGCTCTATTTGTTACACTTTGTACATTTTCATCTTTCCAATTTGATTAAACTCAGTAATCAAACATGTATATAAAAGCACAGCATTCAAAATACCAAATAGAGCATTTCAATTTAGAATAGGTTACTAGTACCACCAAACCCCAAAAAGTGTACACTGGTAAATATTAACAGTTTATATCAAGTACTATAATGAACAAAACATTGGAAAATTTACCTTAGAAAAATAGCACCCATACAATGGAAGCCATTTTAATCTATCTTTTAGCACATAGCGAACATGTCCAAGAGCATTCTGCCTGATGGCCAAAATGTCGGCAATAATCCAGTCCACTGCAAAGACAGAGCCAAACTAATGAGTGCATTAATGACCCTCACAGGGACTTCAGCGTGCTCTCTACAGGAGCAGGCAGCTTCTTCACAGTATTACACTAAGAATATACTTTGTAAATGTTAGACTGCTAAAAGTATTTCAAATCAACTGCAGACATTTAAAAAACTACCTGTATATTTGCATTCCTTGAAGGAATCTTTTATTTAAGGAATAAAATACAAATGTCACAAAATACCAAAGTAATCCAAGAGCAATATGAACAAGAAATAAAATATGCTTGACTAGTTCATAAAATCTAGACAACATAGAGAAAGTTTTTAAAATTAGAAGACATGGAGATGTTCCCTCTTTTTTTTAGAGAAAAAGAGGAAATTATAAACAAGAAGTGGCAAAATAAATCTTCCAAGCACAATTAAACAATTTCTATCTGCTAAGATGTTCAACAAAAGATAAAGACACTGTATCTTCAAAAATTCATTTCAGAACACAATACTAGGTTATAACAGCATTCAAAATAAAGGTCTCAAGATGTTTACAATTGAGAAAGGCAGATGTTGTGCCTCAAATAACCAAAGACCAAGCATATAAACTATATAATTTATATGTATTTATTTATATGTATAATTACATGCAAAAGGTCAGCTAAAAAAAAATTAAGAAGAGTCCTGATGTGGCGTTGCTGGTTAATACCCAGGATTTCAAGGTCAGTTTGAACTGCATGAGTTCAAGTTCACCAGCCACTCCTCAGAAACCCTACACAGGGTTGTAATGAGTTAAATGACTGCACGAAACTTAACAGTGAGTTGACAATAACAACAAAAATTTCCTAGAAGAAATAATTTGTTAGTTGAGTTTGCATACAAAAGAAGAAAATCCAAACTGAGGGAATGGCCCTTGCCAAAGGAAAGAAACAGGAACCAGAAAATGTATGCTTCTTGTTGTGACAGAACAGAACTGCCCCAAAGGGCTTCTATGCCGCACTCTTTAACAGATGGTCGGGTCTTCCTACCAAAGAGCTGCTGCGTGGGGTTTAACTGCCAACCTTTTAGATACTTTAAAAGCATTTAACCATTGAATTATCAAGGCTACTGTCAAAATATGTACAGAGGATGGAAAAGAGAGAAGATGACAAACTGAATAATAAGAAATAAAAATGAAATTTAGAGGGCAAATGGCAACGGGTTTTGAAGATCAGGGAGATTCAGATATAAAAGGGCTACAAAGTACCTCTAGTTGAGAATGAAGTTGATAAAAATGAAATGTACAAGAGACGTTTTTGGTAAAAATCTGAAAAAAAGAACACAGTCCTTAAATCAGAAGGATATTTTGGGACACAAAAATTGAGAACAAAATAAATAGATTAATTTTATGGAGAAAAATGTAAAATAAAATTTTTAAAAATGACCAAACCAGTGGGAAATAAAAGCTAGAAAATTAAAGGAATAACCATATAGCTTTAAGCAAAGGGAACAGATTTCCACAAAATTACAGGATGATTAGCCCTCTGTTGTGTGAAATCCTTTAGGCAATGTACCATTCTAGATAGAATAACACAAAGAAGATTTACCTATTTAAACACTAACAATTAATCTTTTGACACGTGTTTTATCAAGTATTATATATCTATTTTCTAAGAAATTAAATTTTAACTCTCGTAGAACCCAGATTTCAGGATTCCGTGGAGGTTGGGGCAACTCACCCAACCTAGCATCCTGAGATGAAATTTGAACCTTGAGTATTGAAGAAATGAGTCTCCTAAAAGACATCTTTTGAGTTCTGATATGGTGCTGCGGGTTAATGCACTGGACTGCAAGATCAGTTTGAACTGCAATGTTGGTGGTTCAAGCTCACCAGCCACTCCTGGAAAACCCTATACAGGGACACTATGACTCAGAACGTACTCAAGAACACTGAGCAACAACAACAAAAGGCACCTTTAAGTCAAACAAAGGTCAAGCTAATCAGACAGACTGTTCTTAGGCACTGTGTATAGGGTGCTCTTTTGAAGAATTACCTATGAGCAATCAGACTGTTTTAGGGTACAATCCAGGTATGGCGCTGTGGGATAATGCACTGCATCAGTAAGTCGGTTTGAACTGCAAGGTAGTCAGGTTCAAATTCACCGGCTGCTCCTTGGAAGCCCTATACAGGATCGCTATGAACCAGAACTGAATGGAAGGTACTTAACAATAACTGTTCTGTTTGCATGGAAATACAGATAAGGGACATAAGACTCTGGAAGCTCTTTCTTCATTGGAATATTATTCAGTCCTGAATTCCTGCCAGTTGCTCTGCAGGATAAAGAGGCACTCTGCTTCCATAAAGACATACAGTCTCTGGACCCCTATGGAGCAGTACTACTCTTCTCTTATAGAGTCACTGGATGATTCCAAGTCAACTCAATGGCAATGGGTGGGCGTGGAAATGGTATCCTAATTTGCAAATTGTGTATTAAACAAACTTCTATCAATTTCTATTACTGGCTTAATAAGACTTTTGTTTTAGCAATTCTTGATCAGAGACTAATTTTTAAAGGTTACATTTATTATACACAGGCAGTCCTCAAGTTACAAATGAGACCCATTTCTAAGTGTGCAAGTCTAAATTGTAGGTGAGTTGGAACAGATGCCCAAGGTTCTTCTTTACACTTACTTCAATATGAAAAGACTCAAAATCTTTTCAAAGACTTAAAAGTTGCACAAGCCACACAAGTGAAGGTCTTTGGTATGAAGATATGTTGCGAATAGGGGTTAGTTCCAGCATTTCAAAGTGAGGGCAAATAAGTTGTCCTTAAATTGGAAGTTCATGACCCAGGGATTTGTTGTTTTTGTCAGGTGCCATCGAGTCGGAACCAACTCATAGCGACCCCATGCACAGCAGAACGAAACAATGTCCGATCCTGGGCCAACCTCACTACCGCTGCCACACTTGACGCCATCAATGATGCCACCTGGCCAATTCATCTCGTTGGAGGTCTTCCTCTTTTTCTCTGACCCTCCACCTTACCCAGCATGACATCCTTCTCCAGCAACTGTTCACTCCTGACAACATGTCCAAAGTATGAGAGACGAAGCTTATCCATCTTGGCCTCCAATGAGCACTCTGGCTGCACTTCTGCTGCGGACAGCATCCGCAGACCCTGGGTTGATCAGTGGCAGCCCCATTAAACCACCTCTGAATATAATCAGTTTAACCCAGATGCTCTCCTTCCTCCTGAAAGTATATAGGAATATTAAGAACAATGTAGCATTTTAGGCATAGATAAATGAAGCCTGGTGCCTGAGATCTTGCTCACAAACAAAAGTTTGCAAAGTGTACAGAGACAGCTTGACTCCTTTCAGGAACCTTGCTTTGTTATGTATCCTTAAGAAACCGCACGTTGCTACTCTAGATCATTTAAGCCTAAAAGTTAATATATAACAGCTTGATTGAACCTTTTTTTTCTGTAAAAATAAAAATGTTAGATTGTTAAGAAAAACCATGAAAATATCTTAAAAGTTGTTCCTGTGAATCATTATGTCCTGTTTTGAATGATTAATCACGTTTCAGTTCCGTACCCTGTCTTAATCACATCCTCCCTTTGTGACATCCTTCCTTTGTAATAAATCCCTCCCTAAAAAAGAGAATAAAAGGCTGAGGTAGAGTGAATTCTGCATGCAATGCTGTGCAAGGCTGGGCAATGCTAGGCAAAATGTTTGCAGATCTGTCTGCCTGCCAGCTTGCATCATATCTGTGGTCTGTCTTTTTTGTATATATTTTGTCTCTTTCTCTATCACTTTCGCTGCCAGACATCCCTTCTTCGTCGCACCCACGCTTCCTTGTTGAGGTGGGATCCCGACATAGGACCTCGACACACTTCTTCCAAAACAGATCTATTGGTTCTTTTGGCAGTCCATGACACTTTTAGTATTCTCCTCCAACACCACAATTCAAAGGCATCAATTCTTTTATGATCTCCCTTATTCACTGTCCAGCTTTCGCATCCATATGAGGTTACTGAAAATACCATGGCTTGGGTCAGGTGCACCTTAGTCCTCAAGGTGATATCATTGCTCTTCAAGACTTTAAAAAGTTCCTATGCAGCAGATTTGCCTAATGCAATACATCCTCTGATCTCTTAACTGCTGCTTCTGCGAATGTTGATAGTTGATCCAAGAAGAATGAAGTCCTTGACAACTTCAATCTTTTCTCCACTGATAAGAATGTTGTTTATTGATCCAGTGGTGAGGATTTCTGTTTTCTTGACATTGAGATGCAATCCATACCGAAGGCTGTGTTCTTTGATCTTCATCAGTAAATGTTTCATTGAATTGAATATAAATTTTATCATGGGACCCTTGATAGGGGTGAAGAATCTGTTTTCTGCCGAGGACCATTTGGATATTTATAACATCATTTTAATATTTATTACATCAATTATCAACTTAAAAATTAGCCTGCTATATTTGGTCAAACATTTAATTAACTCCTCCCTAATGTGAAGGTTGGAGTCCTGGTGTAGCGCTGTGGGCTAATGCGTCAGACTGCAAAGTTGTTTGAACTGCAAGGTCAGTGGTTCAAGCTCACCAACTACTCCTTGGAAACCCTATACAGGGTCGCTATGGGTCAGAACCGACTTGACAGCACTTAACAACAACAATGTGAAGGCTAAGGAGCTCTGGTAGTGTAGTGGTTATGAATCGGGCTGCAAACCTCAAGGTCAACAGTTTGAAACTACCAGCTGCTCCATGGGAGAAAGATGAGGCTTTCTACTCCGGCTTTCTGCTCCCATAAAGATTTACAGCCTTGGAAATCCTGTACAGGGTTGCTATGAGTCAGAAACGATTTCACAACACATTAACAACAAAAACAACATACAGCCTTTGGAGTCCCAGTGTGGCACCATAGGCTAATGCCTCAGACTGCAAAGTCGTTTGAACTACAAGGTCGGTGGTTTAAGCTCACCAGCTGCTCCTTGGAAACCTTATACAGGGTCGCTATGGGTCAGAATCAACTCTACGGCACTTAATAACAACAACGTACAGCCTTTGGGCCAGACACTCCCCAGTCCTGCTTTAAACAGAATGATGCCTACAAAGATTTCCCCTCATAATGATTCTTGGCAGCAAAGTCTATTGTTTTGAAATACCTATAGCAGTTAATGCGCCAGACTGCAAAGCTGTTTGAACTGCAAGGTCAGTGGTTCAAGCTCACCAGCTGCTCCTTGGAAACTCTATACAGGGTCGCTATGGGTCGCTATCGACTCAACAGCACTTAACACACAAACACTGTATGGTGCTGCAGAATATGCACTGGACCACAAAGTTAGTTTGATCTACAAGATAGGCAGTTCAAACTCACCAGCAACTCCTATACAGGTGGCTATGAATCAGAACTGACTTGACAACACTTAACAACAGAAATATACTATTGGTATTGACTACTAAATATCTATATTATTGGCTATAAATTATCACTATTCTCTAGACTATACATAATGTAGCTTCAAAAAGTTTGTGGAAAAATAAAAAATAATGGATTTTTTCCATGATATTTTGAAGTCCCCTCTTAACTTTCTATAGAAGCCCTCTTGCTATTCATTTTTCTCTAATTCAAATCATGTAAACACTCACTGAAAAATGCATTTTTTCTAATGATGTGTTTAATATTAAGTCATATATAATAGAGCTTTCAGTAACAGTACCTGATGTAAAAGCTAGGTAAACTCTGAATAAATCCTGAGAACTAAGTTTAGGCTCCTCAGTCTAAAGTACATCTTGGGATATACAAGGGGACTTCAGAAAGTTCATGGGATAATTCCATTATGTTTTTATCCTATTTTTCCAGGAACTTTTGAAGCCCCCTCACATTTGGGTTACAAATCTAAATAATAGATTTGGCATATTTTCCTGGAATAATTATTTCTTAAGCTATGCTGTACATTTTTTTTTAAGTCCTATGAAATACACTGTAGGCCATAATACAATCACGTTTAAGTATAAAAATGCATTGTTTTCTTGCCTTAAACTTTAAATGAAAACTGTAAAAAGAAAAGTTGAAAGGAAATGGGACACAGAATTTTAAGAAAGAATCCTGTGAACAAAAAGAAAGTTCTACTAGGTATTAGTCAGTGAGTCAATATGAAGGAAATTTGGGGGGCTCAAAGCTATTATGAGCCAATTCCTACCTTGGGCCCATAAATCCTTTTTATTTCGATATTTGAACCCTGATAGGAATATTACATCAGCGGCAGGACAGGAATAAGCAGGACTGTGTTAGTAGTAAAAAGGGTCAATACGCCTAGAGAAACAATCAAAATACAGGAAGAAATTAGGCTGCTTTATAGGCCAGAGTTATAAGCAAACACTGACCATTAACATTGTTCTAGTATCTTTGGCAAAAGTTAAATGTAATTCCATCAAACAGTCAGGTTAATGAAGTTGAATAATACACAAATACATCAAAATCCCCATGAACATCATGTAGCTTCAACTTTTGTCCTATGAAAATGTAATACTTAATAAGCTAATTGGGAAAAGTACATTCCAACTTTTTACTTTTCATTTCTTATCTACAGTATAAACATTAAAAACACATAAACTCGCTACCATCAAGTCAATTTTGATTCATGGGGAACCTGTCCATAATGTTTTGTTGTTGGCAATAATCTTTACAAAAGCAAATCATCAGGCTGGGTGGGTTAAAACTACCAACCTTCAGATTAGTAGAAGAGTACAAACTGTTTACTCCATCTATGGACCTTATCCAAGGTATACACATAAAGTGAATTATCACTCCACTGAATAAAAACCAACAAAAATCATAAGGAGACAGTTGAAAGATGGAAGATAAAGGAAAGCCACAGGCATAAGCGATTTTCCATTAAGAATAGTATCATTGATCAGTTGCTTTTAGCTTTCTTTGCACTTCTAGGTAATGCATTTTTAAGTGGCAAAGATGGGATTTTAAAAGCATGCATCAAAAGCAGGTTTGAAATAAGATATGAAGCAGTCTGGCTTTCTTGTTGCTGTTGATTTGACTGAATTATCAGGTGAACTAAAAAGTATCTTAACCAACGTCAATTTCCTAGTTATACTGCAACAGTTATAACACCATGGGAGAAACTAGGAGCTCCATGTACAATTTTTTGCAAATTCCTGAATTTATAATTATTTTTAAAATAAAGTTTTAAAAAGTGCCTTAATCTAATTTTAAGTAAATATTGCACTATATTGAAGAGCAGAGTCTTCTGCGATTTCTTTGGCAAAAGAATATAGTAAGTTAGACTTAAAACATATTGTAAAAAAGAAATGTAACTGCAGACATTAGATACTAATATTGTATTTATGAAATGCTTACTCCTTTTATGAAATGAGTATACTAGTACATACTAGTACAACCTTTCTGAAGTATAACATTTTTTGTACATGTCATCATTTTCACCTTTAGAAACAAAACTTGCTGAAACAATTCTACAAATACAAAAAGAAGAAAGTACAAACTAAAGAACTATTCAAAAAACACACATGAAAAGAAAGGAACTAGCTTATTTCCACCCAACCTTGGGAGAAGATGAAAGTCAGAAAAATTCATTATTTTAATATTTCTGACTTTCTACAAAATAAAATAATTTCAAAAGGTTAGGAATAGTACATGAATAAAAGTCATATTTACATAAAAGAGCATTTCATTAAAATATGTTAAAAAATAATATTCCGAATACTCAAACAGGACAACAATTGTGAGGATGGCACAGAACAGGTAGTGTTTCATTGTTATGGATGAGTCTGTGGGTCGGAGCCAATTTGACGGCACCTAACAACAGCAACAACAATATAGATTGTAAAAAACCTAGGTGAAATTCAAATGAAATACAAACCTGTGCTTTGATGATTTGATAAATATATTATATTCTCTTTATTTTTTGGCAAATCCCCATATAGCAATATCTAAAAGACAAAACAAAAAAGAAACATTATTTTTATATTTTAAAGCATGTAATATACAAAAGACAAAGTTCAAGTTTTGATAAAAATATGTTGTGAATATTTCTACCCATGATTATTAAAATTTACATTTTTTCTTAGGAGCCTGAGACCATAAATGGTACAAGTCTATGAAGTGGTTAAGTACAGGGCAAAATAATGGTCAGATAGTAAAACGGAATGATAAATATCCAGCTGAGGAAAAAGTAAGCATTTAATGAGTGCTTATTTACAATCTATAGAATAGCATTCATACAATGAGAAGACAGACAAGCATATAATAACTATGAGGTACAATGAAAAAATTATGAAACACATTTTATTAACCAGAATTTTAGACTAAAGAGTAGAAGGGATGTTCATGAGGTATGATTTCAATGGATGAAATGAAGGAAAATTTTTTCTTGAAAACATGAACAGAGAAATGGATATGGTAGCGTCTAAAATCTGAGTACACCTATTTATGTCATGACCAAACATGGAATTTAGTGTGGAGAATTGATAAGTAAACCAAGAAGACAAGGAACATAAATTTTAATTGGAGCACAAAAATATCTTTAGTATCATACTAAAGGTTAAAAGTATATCCTATAAGTATAAAGGCAATAGGATTAGGAATCTTTATAGTTCTGGAAAGATGAAGAGTTGCACAAGGGTAGAGGTATACAGTAGGGTTCATCTCTACCAGTCATGTTGATTTCTTGTGCAGGTGGTGGGTACATAGGTGTTCCTTTCAGTACAGTCTTTATGTTGTTTTATAGGTCTTAAATATCTCACCATAAATTAAAGAAATTGGTACCACTTTTTCTAGAACTTAAAAGGAAATTACTAACAGTGGCATAAATTCAAGACATTATTGATTCTATATCTTATCACAGATTATGAAAGATTATGAATTAGCTAAAATGTTTTAGATCTATCTTCTCCACAAGAATTATCTTCATGACATTACTCATTAATATCTTAACAAAGGAAGAAAATAAAAAGCATATTAACCCAACATCTCTGCAGATAAATGCAACTAGATATTATAAAGTTCAGGAGGTCAGGTACTCAGATTGAGATTTATATTATTTTCCTTAGAAAATCACATAGTGCTGTACACCTAACAATGTGTTTAAATATTTTTCTGTAGTTTTTTTTTTTACAAATAAAGTTTACCTCTGACTCATTTGATCTACACAAGTTTAAACTGAATGTCTGGCTTATGAGCAACCACCATTCTCTGGAAAATGAACCAGAAATCTACAAGACTACTATGTATGTGTCACGTTTTAAATTATGCTGTGAGGTTATAAAAGCAGCAGTTGAGCACTCGGGAGACCCAACTTTCCTGAATAAAGGTTGTGAATTAACTGATGCAACCCAAATAGCACTCTTTGGGACATGCCTGAACCCAAAGAAAAGTTTTTCAAGCTCAAGGCAATATTTGACCAGTCTAAGAGATATTCCTTTCCCTTCCTTGCTTTGCTTGGTTAAGAAATTGTCAAGGCTGTAGCATTTTAAGATAGATGACAAACAAGCTGTTAAAAGGTATTTTTCAAAGGAATACAGTGCCAATTATGGAAAACAGAGCAGAGAAAATTATTTCTTTCATAAAACCAAGTATCTTAATTTAAAAAATAAATCTTGTTGTTGTTGTTAAGTGCTGTTGAGTCGGTTCTGACTCACAGTGACCCTGTACAGGGCTTCTGGAGAGCAGCTGGTGAGCATGAACCACCAACCTTGTGGTTCAAACCGACTTTGCAGCCTGTTTGAACCCGCAGCACCACACCAGAACTCCAAAATATGCTTGGTAATGGTAAAAGGAAAGCATAAAAATAAGCTACATCATCTAATATCATGATACAACAATTTCCAAATGGTGAATACCATACAGTTACATGGAGACCTGGTATGGTGCTGTGGGCTAATGCGCTAGACTGCAAAGTCGTTTAACTTTGTTCATCAGTTGCTCTTTGGAAGCCCTATACAGGGTCACTATGGGTTAGAACTGACTCAATGGCACTTAACAACGATATACACTTATATATGCATTCACATTAGAAGGATGTTTGGAGACTATTTAGTCCAGACCTTTAACTTGACACTTAAATGGTGGTAGTGGTGGTGGTGGTTATGTGCCATGGAGTTGGTTCCAACTCAGAGCGACCATGCATAGGGCTTCCAAGGCTGTAAATCTTTACGGGAGCAGAAGCCCTCATCTTTCTCCCATGGAGAAGCTGGTAGTTTCGAACTGCTGATCTGGAGGTTAGCAGTCCGACTCATAATCACTACGCTACCAGGGCTCATTTGACATTTAAGTAGGCTAGGCATATAAAAGTGTTCTTTGATAGCAGTTAAAGGCACTGGAGTCCTGGTATGGCACTGCAGGATAATACACTGGACCACAAGATCAATTTTAGCCACAGGGTCAGCAATTCAAGACCACCAGCAACGTCTCAGAAACCATACACAAGGTTGTTATTAGCAGCAAGCAACTTACAGCACTTAACAACAACAAATGTGCCACCAAGTTAACACTATTCCACACCTGCACTCTTTGAACTTAGTCAAATCATGATACCACGCTGGCTTTAAAATGCCACTATTTTCTACATTTGTTATTTTTAGACATAAACATGAGCCTAAAAGCTCTGTAGAAAATTCCACCACTGCAAAAAAATTAGGATCACTAATTCCCAGATGCCCAAATGGTCTTGAAAACATTGGATGTTTTCAGTATCAATAAAGCTGAGTGCCTTCATGTAAGAAACTTACTTGCAGTGTGGGGTCTCCAGGCATCTAATTGGAGGAGCTAAAAACTGAGTGCCTTCTGACTGGTGCTTACGGTGGACTGGAATTCCCATTAGGCATTTATCAGAGGCTAAAGGAGCTTTGCAACACTGCCTGAGCAGGTCTCCTGGATGAGATGTCAAGGACCAGCGAGAGGCATGCCTGAGCAGAACTGTATCCTGAGCATTTCTGATCCTGAGTAGTAACCTGTTAATGTCCTTAATAAATCCCTTAATTGTGAGTACTGTCTGTGAGTTCTGTGTGGTCACTGCAACAATTACAGAACTCATGGACAGTTGGTGTCAAAATTGGTAAAGGAGTAAAGAGGGTGGAGTCATGTCTGACCTCTGCCTCATAGGAATAGGCCTTGGAGTTACAGAGGAAGTCAGATGCAACCCCATATCATCCCGCCCTCATTGTTGTTGTTGTTAAGTGCCTTAGAATTAGTTTTAACTCACAGCAACACTGACTAGGGTTTCCAAGGAGCAGCTGGTGGGTTTGATCTGCTAACTTTGTGGTTCTAACTGACCTTGCTGTCCAGTGCATTATCCTGCAGCACTACACCAGGACTCCCTAGCACATTGTTTTTCTCCAATACATTGTGATTGTTGTTTTGTTTTGTTCTGGTTTTTAATGGATTTCTAACTATTTTGCTTAAAAAAAAATGTGCATTATATGAGAGTTGTTGTTAAGTGCCATCAAGTCAGTTCCAACTCACAGCAACCCTATATAGGGTTTCTAAGGAGCAGCTGGTGAGCTTGAACCACCGACCTGGTGGTTCAAACCAACTTTGCAGTCCAGCACATTAAACCCATAGCACCACACCAGAATTCCTATTTGAGTAGACTACTTTATCAATTTAAAATGCTAAAACCTCACAAGTATCAAACATGGTTGTCAAAAAAACTCCTTTCCAGGTATCATCAACCTCATTTTTTTCCTGCTTCTACAATTCTCACCAAAAGATAAGACACACTAATGATGTCTTTCTAGTGTTTCTTACATTTATACAGATACCTGTTTAAAATACCCAACTAAGAATTTCATATTTACTGCTTTTTAAAAATTATTATTGTAAATTCCTACCGTGAAAGAGAACAAAATAAACCTTAGATAACTGCAAAGGTTTAAACATTGCAAAAAGTACAGGTTTTTATCACCAAGTAAATAACATTTTTGATGTAAAGGACCATCAAGTTGATTTCGACGTGTAGCAACGCTGTATAGAGTTTCCAAGGAGTAGCTAGTGAATGAACCACCGACCTAGCAGTTCAAATGACTTTGCAATCTGATGCATTAGCCCACAGCTAGGCTTCTTTATATTAACGGCTGTATCAGAATTCCTTCAATGTACCGGCTGGGGACTTGAGATCCAGAGAGGGAAAGAGGCTGTGTGCTGACGACCAGGGAGTTGCAGGCTTGCAGGGTATACCCTGTGGTTGGTTGATGATGCATGGAGGGGATTGTAACCATGGCAATGAAACGATAAACGATAGGATGAATGTAAAACCAATGGTCTCCCATGTAAACTATCACATAATTCACAATAAAACATTTATTAAAAAAAAAATAATAGCCAGGAGATTTTAAGATATGAATAAAACCATTATATTTTAAGAAAATAAAAAATAAAAAAAGAATTCCTCCAGTATAAGGTCTCTGACCTTAGTCATTCTCAGTTTTACTCCTGAGGGTGGAGCTCATTTGTTTTCCTCTAAATATAGAGTCCTGATGTGGTGCTATAGGATAAGCACTGGACCTGAAGGTCAGTTTGAATCAAAAGGTCGGCAGTTCAAACTCACCAGCCACTCCTCAGAAACTCTAGGCAGGGTCCCTATAAGTCGGAACCTACTTGGTGGTACTTAACAACAAGTATAGAATGCAATTAGACTCACTAGACCTGTAAATTCTCTTAGAACAGAACTTGTTAACTAGAGAAGTCAATCAAGGACCTCTACCCTTAAAAGTGAGATTCACATTTCCACAGAAACTAAGACTAGAACCCCACCCCCCCCCCAGAATGCTCTCCTTTTGTTCAAGGGAAAATTCAAGTCAAAGCATTCTCCCCTATAGACCTTATGATCCTGTATAGGTAACAACATACACATAGGAAGTACATCACTAATGCTAACATTATATATGATAATATATTAGCAGTACATACATGTGATTCTGAAACTGAGATGCGATAGACAAGGGAAGGCTGGAACCAGATTTGGAAAAAAGTAAACAAAGGAGAACAGTCCAAAGGCACACAACTGCAAATATATTGGTATTTTGGGGGGAAAGGAAAAAGAGGAATTAAATGGGCTAATGAGATATCAATAAATGGAAATACTGGCCCAAAGCAAAATTTAGACAACCTTGAGTGTCATGCTTAGAAACCTTTTAATTCTGTAATTAAAGGAAAACCTCTTAAGAAGAAGAATAAGGTTGGGGGCCTGTCACTTCCTGACTTCAAAACTTACTACACGGCTACAGTGGTTAAAACAGCTTGGTACTGGTACAATGAAAGATACATAGATCAATGGAACAGAATTGAGAATCCAGAAATTAACGCA
>NW_006408582.1:113039-131657 GCF_000296735.1 Chrysochloris asiatica | reverse complement strand
GACTGTGTGCTGAAGACCTGGGGGGCACAGGGGAAGGATTGCATGGAGGGGATTGTAACCATGGCAATGAGATGATATACGATAGAATGAATGTAAAACCAATGTTCTCCCATGTAAACTCACATAATTCACAATAAAACATTAAATAAATAAATAAAGGAAAACCTCCTTTCCCTAAACATGTCAAGTACTTACTTCTGTTTGAAGACTCAAAATTCATGGAAACCTACTTTAGCTCTTTATTACAAAGCTAACAAACATAAACACTCCCAAGGTTTTTCCTTATATAAATACTTTGAAAGTAGGTATCTAATGCCAGTCATTATCACTATATCACCTAACAAAACATCTTCAGAAAATGGATCCTAAAGCTAGACTGACTTGGATAGAATCCTGGCTTGACAACTACAGATGTGAACTGTCTGTGCTTCATTCTTTCATTTATGAAGTTCAGTGTAAAGCTGAAGAAAATTAAAACAAGTACACAAAGCTACTGGGCTCTCTGTGAGCAGAAGAAAGAAGAGTGGTAAGAAATGAAGAGGCTTTGGGGTGGAAGAACAAGGTAGATAAGGGAACACTGAGAGGTTTGCATGAGCTAAATGGCTAAGAGGTGAATAATGATGCATGCTCAAACTTGGACCAACAGGACTCTGTGATACAGGGATCGAGGCACAGTTTTAAGAGAGGAAATAATACCAAGATGCTTGACTGTCTTATGAATATTGGCTTCCCTTGCCTACTATTGTAAAATAGACACTTGAGTGCGATAGAAAGGAATGTTGGGAAACATGATTACAGAAAGCTTGTAAGCCCGTCTTTAGCCTATGACTGACTGGAACACCTAAAAGGGGTGCTAGAACTTGTCCAGTGAAATACGTTTTTTGTGGACCCTTTGCAGTGTATAGGACCTCTTAGGTAGAATCCTGAGCCCCATCCAGAACCTTATGAGGTGGGATACTTCCACTAGAAAGGACAAGCAGACCAGCCTGGAACAGCTAGAGTGACAGAAGATACATCTTCAAAGAAAGATCATCAGGGGGAAAAAAACCAAAAATGGTAGTATGATTGGCTACTACAAGAATAAGAAAGTTATTTGCCGGGAAGCCATCAAGGCAAGCAATCAAGTCCCTTCAGAACAAACCTGCTGCCAAGACTGAAACTCAAACTCAAGACTAACACATGAGCAGGCATGAAAGCTTGCTGGCAACCATACTGGTCTACTCGTGAATGGAAGAGGGGGAAAGGCAGCAATAAAGAAATGGGCTGAGTTCGACCATGTTCCATATACTCCCAATGTCCTGGACATGAGAGAGAGAAGAGGAAGGGGTGGTTGGTTCAAAGTGTGGCGAGACCTGGGGACACATGAGCCCATGGACAAGGACACAGCCAAGGAGGGTTAGAGCTGAGAGTGAAGCATCCAGCTGATATGAAGTGATGGGAGATGCACAAGAACACCCAAACTTGCAGCTAGGATAAAGAAAACGAGGGTAAATTGCTACAACTTGATTAAACTTGACCTATACTCATGGAGGTGGTGGTGATGTGCCATGGAGTCGGTTCCGACTCATAGAGACCCTGTACAGGGTTTCTGAGGCTATAAATCTTGACAGGAGCAGAAAGCCTCATCTTTCTCCCGTGGAACAGCTGGTAATTTCGAACTGTTGACCTTAAGGTTCGCAGCCTGATTCGTTACCACTATGCTACCAGAGTTCCTTATACTCTGCTCAAAATACCAACAGAGAGGAAAGGAGTCTTCATATCAAGTATCAATGCTATCCGCTCTGTACATAGGGTAGCTAGGGATGGGCAACTTAGACATTGGCTACCCTAAAATGAGGGGGCAATAAAGGCATGAAGTGACTGGCTTACAAATTTTCAAGAGGGAGTTGAGTTTAAGAGTGTGCAGGGGAAGATAGAATCCCCACTGAATAGTTCTCATCTTGTCTAGATGGGTGTGGTGAAAAGAGATGGGGATAAGATTCTTATGCTATAATAGTGAGTAATCGGTATCATGACTAATTGTGACTGTCACAACTGTAAAGGTAGAAGTATTGTAATAAAAATGGGGGAGTAGTTAATCTTACAATCTAGAAACAGAGGCCCATCAAGGGAGAAAGGCACATGCAGAATGTAGGACCTTATCCAGAGAAGTAGGGACACCAGAGATGGAGGCAGAGATGGGGACATGGAGAGAGGGAGCAGCTGAGGACGCTAGATTCATGGGAAGAGAAGGAGTGAGAGCTGACAGCCAGAAAGCAGACTTGCAGAATGTGCCCTTCAGTGATGTAAATTATTATATATGCCTGAGTGTTTTGGTTTTTTTTTAAAAAAAGAGCTAAAGTGAACAGGTTAACTGATGGTACATGGAGGGGATTATAATAATTGTAATGAAACAAAGTGTATGATTTGTTGACTGTAAAACTGATGATCTGCCCTGAAAACTTTCACTCAATTTACAACAAAAACATAAAAAGAAAAAAAGGCTTAGAAAAAAAAAAAAAAAAAGAATTGAAGAGGCTTGGAATCAATAGACTAACAGTTCATGTGAACACCAGTCCCCACGACTCTGAGACCAAAAGAACTAGATGGTGCCCAGCTACCCCTACCTACTGTCCTGATAGTGATTAAAGGGTCCCAGACAGAATGGGAGAAAATGAGGAACAGAACTCCAAATTAATTAATTAAGAAAGAAAAAAAGACCATGTTTAGTGGTCAGAAACAGACTATGGCCCTCGACCATGCTCCAGGTTTGGAATGTAACTCACCCCCCAGCCCAATTTTCAACCAAGCAGTGGACAGTTTTATAGGTGGGGACAACAGCTAGCAAGGTATGCTCACCATGAAAAGGTCCATCATTGAAAATCAAAAGGGAAGCGTTTTCGAATGACAGAGTTGAGAAGGGACAGGAAGGTGGGTGGAATGCAAGTGGGAACCACAGGGAAGAAGCAGGATAATTGTTGTTGCATGGAAGAAACATAATAATTATCAAACAAATGTATGACCTGCTGAATGTAAAGTTGATGATCTTGTCTATAAACCTACATTCAATTCACAATAAAAAGTTAAAAAAAAAAAAAAAGGAAAAGAATGAAAAGAAGTACACAAGAGCCAAAATATGACCTTGAATATATCCCACCTGAATTTAGTGACCATCCCAAAAACAAATTTTCTGCATTAGATACTAATGACGAAAGCCCAGAAGAAGTGTGGGATGACATCAAAGCACATCACAGAAGAAGAAAGCAAAAGGTCATTAAAAAGACAGTTAAAAAATCAAAAGGCCAAAATGATGTCATAAAAAGTTGAAACTTGCTCTCCAGCACAGAGAAGCTAAAGTAAATGGAAGAAACAAGAAAGTCAAAGAGATTAACAGAAAATTACAGTCAGAAGACAAAATATTATAATGAAATGTGAAAAGACCTAGATTTAGAAAACCAAAAGGGAAGAACATGCTCACACTGAAAGAACTGAAGAAAAAATTCAAGTCTAAAATTGCAAAACTAAGGGATTCCAAGGGTATAATAGTGAATGATGCAGAAAGCACCAAAAGAAGATGGAAAGAATGCAGTCACTACCAAAAAGAAACAGTAGATGCTCTGACATTTCAAGAGGTAGTATATATAGGATCAAGACTCAATCGTATATATATGATCCTGTACGGCTGCACTGAAGATATTTTCAAAAAAAACAGGCCACAGGAATTGACAGAATAAAAATTGAAATCTTTCAAAAAACATCGAAGTTTTACAATTATTTTTTAAAAAATAAAATGTGCCAAACACCAAGAACTTCAATGGCATATTCTGCATTATATCACGTGGAACATACTATTCTTTGAACAAAAATATTTCGTTTCAAGAGGTGACTAATTTTATAAATATCTTCTGAGTCTATATACACCAGGCCTAGGGCAACAATGAAGCTAAATAACTATGGCAACACCATAGCTTTAGAGACACCTTTAGGAAGGGGGGACATGTTAAGTGTGTTAAATGCGACTCATTTTAAAGTCAATTACTAGAAACACCTAATTGAAACAGTAGTATGTCTTTCTATGAAAGACTTATGGATACTGGTTTAAATTCGTTTCTCCTATGCCCCTTCTTCACCACCACTACCACCACCACTCCCCTTCTCGGAGTTCTGGTGTGGCGCTGTGGGTTAATGTGCCAGACTGCAAAGCCATTTGAACTGCAAGGTCGGCGGTTTAAGCTCACCAGCAGCTCCTCGGAAACCCTATACAGTGCCGTTATGGGTCAGAATCTACTCGGTGGCACTAAACAACAACATGCCCCTTCTTAAGGAGCTCTGGTAGAGTAGTGGTCACTAACCTCAAGGTCAGTAGTTCGAAACTACCAGTGGGAAATTCCGCTGGTAAGTTGAGGCTTTCGGCTCCCATAAAGATTTATGCTATGGGTTGGCACCAACTCCACAGCACATAACCTCCAAGCACCACCAAACCCCTTCTTTCACACAACCTCCAACTTTGGCAAATTCAGTCATTAGGGATGAGCAACAGGATCATTGCAAATTCAATACAGTAGCTGGTTGACAACAGGGGGAAATGACTGCTCTACTGAAAAAGTTTTTAAGACAGGCAAAAATGCAGAACAATACCTTCCCAGCCTCCTTCCCTCGCCCTATCCACGCCCCCTACACACAAAGAAGGATATTAGGAAAATAACCAAGAAGGAATCTCCTTTTGTTCAGACTAGGAAATAGCTAAATAATGTTGACGGCTTGTAACTTTTATTGTCTCAACTTTTTAAAGCTCAAACTACAAACTTAATCTCTAGAAAGACAGAAAGAAACAGTATTCACACAAAAGATTACCCACATATCTAAAAGTAAGCCTTGTCAAAGTTGGCAAGAAATGTATCTACATTAAACTTTCTCTTGTAACAAATGTATTAATTTCCTCACCTAGTTTACAATTATCCTGGAAAGAATGCAAAACAAAGTGGTGCTTCTCGCTCAAAAAGTGTACGTTTCAAAAGGTCTTCTAAGAACAGTCTTAAAAGTACACTTTTTAGATTCCAACATCTCATGTTCCAGAATTACCATCTCCTTGGGCAAAATCCCAAAAATGGTCAAATGCTTGCCCTACTTAAATGTTCATCTGCTCGTTCTCTAAACAGGTAAGATCTCAAGGCTGGGGTAAAAGGAACTCGATCTACAAGTGGATTCTCAGAAATGTTACAACTTCCCAGTCATCGTGGAAGACGCATCGGTGAAGCACTGAATCAAAGCTTTAAGAATGAACGTGAAACATGTCCCACAGCAGAAGGCTATGTGATAGCACGTGTTGGGGGGTGGGGGTGGGGGATGGATCTGCCAGACAAGACAGAACAATCTTAAAGCCCAGTGGGGAGCGGGGCTGGCTGATTTGAAGTTGGAAAACCCGCCCGGTGACACCGCAGGGACGTCAGGAGGAGAGAAGTGAAAGCAGGTGCGGCGGAGCGGAGTCGCAGGGCGGGACCAGCCTCACCTGCACCCCGGTGTAGTTCTCGAAGAAGAAGAGCACCATGCTCTGGTAGATGCAATAGAGCCGGTCGTCCACAGCCTGGTAGAAGCGGGCGGGCAGGAAGCAGGAGAGCAGCCTCCAGGCCCCCCAGGCCAGGACGTAGGTGGGAGCCGTGCCCAGGAGCACGGTGGCCGGCAGCACGTAGCGCATCGAGTACGTGTGGAGCACCAGGGACAGCAGCATCTTCCACGTCCGCACTCGCGTCCTCGTCCTCTGTCTTCCTCCTCCGCGCCCCGGCGACTTCTCCAAACTGCCCCGCTCACCCTCAGGCCACGGCCCGCCAGCGACGGCCAATCACCGCGCCCGGGACAGACGCCGCCGCCGCCTCCGCCGCCTCACCTCCCCCGGCCACCCGCCACCACCTGAGACGCGAACCTGCCGCCTCGACCCGGGCCTCCGCCCCCCAGCCTCATGGGCGGGTCTCCGGCGAGGGGCGGTGGCGGATCCCGGTTTTGCCGCGCCCAACCCAGGCCCAGCGAGGAGGAGGTGCCAGCTGCTCGCGGCCGCGGGGGAACGGGACGTCGCAACCCCTCCTGGGCCTGGATAGTTCAAGAGTGGTTACACTTCATGACCCTTGCCTGTCACCATATTTCCCCTTTTCGGCGGCGGGGCTCTCGGGCAATAAGACGCCTCCTGATTGGCTGAGTCCCGGCGCCGGTTGAAGCACAACTGACTCCCGGACTCGTGGGCTGCCCAACTCCTGTCATTGCGCATGCTTAAAAATTTAGCTCCGCCGTGGACGCGGGAAGAGGAGGTAGCGACATGCAGAGCAGGGCGACGGTGGGAGTGGTGTGGGTAGGACTAGAGAGACAAGGGCAGTCTTCCACCTCTTAGCTGAACTGTAAGCACGGGTTGATTTAAGGTTCCCCCCTCCCCATCTCTTGCTTGTACATCTTGTGAGCCCCTGGGTTCTGGACTGCGCCCTTAAATCGAGACTTTAAGATGATTCCCCTACTTGGGGTGCATAGATACCGCGCTGAACTTCAAAAAATATGTTTCAGAAGTTGATATCTCCAGTAAAAAGGATTGACACATTTAACCAAAATTTGGTGTGGCACTGTGGGTTAATGCACCAGACTGCAAAGCCGTTTGAATTGCAAGGTTGTCGGTTCAAGCTCACCAGTTGCTCCTCGAAAACCCTATACAGGGTCGCTATGGGTCGGAACCGACTTGATGGCACTTAACAACAACTGTGGGAAAGTTAAGAAGACACAATTAGAGCAGTTACAATAGGGTGGAGTTAAGTTCTATCAGGTCCTGGCATTGTTGTTGTTGTTAAGTGCCTTCGAGTCGGAGCCGACCCATAGCGACCCTGTACAGGGTTTCCGAGGGTGTAAATCCTTACGGTCCTAGCATAGCACTGACAAAATTACAGATAGTTTTGCCCTCAGATCATCTACTAAAGACTTTTGTTGTTGTGTTGTTAATTGCCATCGAGTTGGTTCTGACTCATAGCGACCTGCATAAGGTTTCCAAGGAGTGAAAGTCCAGTGCTTGTTCTACAGCGCTAAACTAGGAGTCGTTGTTGTTGTTGTTGTTGTAGTTGTTGTTGTTGTTGTTAAGTGCCATCGAGTCGGGTCCGACCCATAGCGACCCTGTACAGGGTTTCCGAGGGTGTAAATCTTTACGGGAGTAGAAAGCCTCATCTTTCTCCCTCGGAGCAGCTGGTAGTTTCGAACCGCTGACCTTAAGGTTCGCAGCCCGATTCGTAACCACTACGCTACCAGAGCTCCTTAGGACTCTTAGACCTTATCAAAATTTTGAAAGTTATTCTCACAGCACTCAACGTTTCTCATTTGTCCCCAGCTAATGCACTGTACTGTCTTTTTTTGCAGTCTCTTCTTCCACATTCACTTTGCACAATGTATTTCAAACTTGCACTTCTTCCTTCCACAATGCTAATAATAATATGTTTATACCCAGCTTGGAGTCCTGGTATGGCTCTGTAGGATAAGCACTGGACCACAAGGTCAGCGGTTCAAACTCACAAGCTGCTCCTCAGAAACCCTTATACAGGGTCACTATGAGTCGGAACCAACTCAACAGCAACGATGAAACTTAGCATAATTTTAACAAGCTCTTTCCACCATATTTCATATGGCTTTTTAAAAAATTCACTCTTGCTTCAATTCAAACAGGGCCTTGCTAATTAACTTGCTTTTGAATTTTTTGTGTAAGGAGCCTTTTTATTTGTAAAATGTATAAAGTGCTTTGTGTACATGGACAGTATTTAAAGTGCTTATATACTTTTGTGATTTTATCAGAAAGTAAGGCAGGCAGTTGTTTTAATGATTGCAAGAAAAAAATCCAAACTTTCCACCATCCTTCCACTACAGTAAAAATGTTTCGGCTCTTCCTGAAGATATTTGCACTTTGAAAGACTGCTTAGTACTTTTAATGTGCAGTGGGGGAGAGGAGAATCCTCTTGGAAATCTGTTGAGTTGCTTTAGGTAGTTGTTTCTGTTGTTGAGTAGTATCATGTTGGTTTCCAATCATAGAAACCCTAGGATTCTTAGAAGCAGCTGGTGGGTTTGAACCACCACCTTGCACTTGGTAGCCCAGTACTTATCCTTTAGTGCCATACCAGGAAGAAGGCATTTTAGTGGAAAAGTTCAATCAAATCTGGAATAGTGGCTACCTTCTTTGACCATCTAGATGCAGTTAACATCACATGCATGGCATGATTGTCAGCTGGTACCTGTCTTAATTGGTAGCACTGTGGTTCTGTAGGATTAGAATTGGCCTGCAAACCACAAGGTCTAGGGTCTCAGTCCACAAGCCACTCCCTTAGAGAAAGTGAGACTTTGGGCAGCAGAAGAAAACAATAATGCTCAGTCCTCTGCCATCCTCACTAGTGATACTTTTGAGCCCATGATTGTGCCATTGTGTCAGTCCAGCTCTGTGGGAGTCTTTCTCATTTTTCCTGACCCTCCATTTTAGGAAGTATGATGTCCTTCTCCAATGATTGGTCATTGTTCTTTCAAAATTGTATCATGTAATCTCTAGTATCATTTCTAATACCAAGGCTGTATTTTCCAACAACTGATCTTTCCTCTTTATTTTCAACTTTCACATTTCAGTCACCAATAACTATCAATGTTTCTTGACTGTATATTTGATTAATTTCAGATTGAAAGTTGGTAGAATTTTTCAATTTCATCATCACTGCCTCTAGCTGTTAGGAACTCCCAGAAATCCAAGCCAGATTCAGAAGAGGATGTGGAACTAGGGATATCATTGCTGTCATCATATGGATGCTGGTTGAAAACAGAGAATACAAGAAAGATGCTTACTTGTGTTTTACTGACTTTACAAAGACTTTTGACTTTGTGGATCATGATAAACTGTATAACGCTGCAAAGAATGTTTTTTTCCAGAACACTTAGCTGTGCTCTTATGGAACCTGTGCTTAGACCAAGAAACATTATTTTGAATAAATCAAAGGGATCCTGAGTGGTTTAAAATCAAGAAAGATGTGTACCAGGATTATATCCTTTCACCATACTTATGCAACCTGTATGCTGAGCAAATAATCTGAGAAACTGGATTATATTAAGAGAATGTGTCATCAGGATTGGAGGAAGAGTCATTAACAGCCTGTGATAAGGAGATGATACAACCTTGTTAGCTGGATGTAAAGAAGACTTAAAATACTGATGAAGATCAGATACCATGCCTTTCAGTATGGATTGTATGTCAGTGTAAAGAAAACCAAAATCCTCATAGCTAGACCAGTAAGTAGCACTATGATAAATGGAGAAAAAATTTGAAGTTGTTGAAAATCTACAATCAACACTCATGGGAGTAGCAGTCAAGAAATCAGATGATATATTGTATTAGGCAAATCTGCTGCGAAAGACCTATTTAAAGTGTTCAAGATCAAAGACATTAGTTTGAGGACTAAGGTGTGCCTAACTCAGATCATAATATTTTCAGTCACCTCATATGCATGTGAAAGTTGGACAATGAATAAGAAAGACCATAGAAAATTTAATGCATTTGAATTATGGTGTTGGAGAAGAATATTAAAAGTACATGGAATAAACAGATCTGTCTTGGAAGAAGTACAGTCAAAATGCTTTAGAAGTCAGGATGGTGAGACTTTGTCTCTCATTCTTTGAACATCAGGAGGGACCAGTTCCTGAAGAAGGACATCATGCTTGGTAAAGTGAAGGTTCATTAAAAAAGAGGAAGACTCCTAATGAGATGGATTGACACAGTGGCAGCAGCAAAGGTAACAGCAATTTTGAGGATGGCGCTGGACCAGGCAATGCCTTGTTTTGCTGTGCATAGGGTCACGATGAGTTGGAACTGACTAGACAGCGCCTAACAACAATAACACAGCCCCTATAAGAGCCCATTATTTATCAATCACTAGTGATTTTGAAGGAGCTCTGGTAGCGTAGTGGTTACAAGTCGGGCTGTGAACCGCAAGATCAGCAGTTCGAAACTTCCAGCTGTTCCTCCGGAGAAAGAAGAGGCTTTCTGTTCCCGTAAAGATTTATAGCCTCGGAAACCCTGTACAGGGTAACTATGAGTCAGAACCGACTCCACGGCACTTAACAACAACAACAAGTGATTTTGAAGAGGAGGCAGGATCATGCCATGTTTCTGTTGTGTCAACTTGACAGTAGCTAACAATAGCACTTATATTTCTGTATTATTATTATTAGTCACCTTGGAAGCATGGTCACTGTGTGGAATAAGCACTGAACTGTGAATAACAAGGCTGGCAGTTCAAGCCCATCTGTGGAAGATGGTTAAGACTCTTCTCCTGCAAAGATGTGTAGCCTCGGAAACCCTATACAGGGTCTGTATGAGTCAGAAATTACACAATGGAACTTAACAACAACAACAATTAGTCATCAAGTTATTAACTTTTGTGTAGTGTTTTGGCATGGAGACACAGAACTTACAATCTCATAACCCCATTTTATCTCCGATTCTAGGCCCTTACTTCCTCAGTTAATCTCCATTCCTCATCCTCTTCCTGTTAACTGTAGCAGACTCTGTCTCCCTTGTTGCCACAGCCCTCCTCTGTTTTTCTCCCTTTTCATTTCAGTTTCTTAAGCTATAATCAGCCTACACCTTCTGACTGTACTTATCTGGTACTTTTGTTGAACCCCAGCAATCTGATTTTCCATTATTTCAGAAATGGTTCTTTTTAAAGAGCACAACTAACCTCATAACTTTCCTGCACTGTGCTGGGCACTGGGACATAACAGTGAAGAGACTGATTCTGTTTATTCCTTCATCATGTTTACTCTATGATGTTTACATTTTCATAAAGAATTTCATTTGGAATGTGTTGTATGAAAAGGGAAATTTTTGCGATATCATTGTTAGCTGCTGTTGAGTTAGTCCCAACCCATAGCAGCCTCATGCACAACAGGATCAGGCCATTGTGATCTGTAGAGTTTTCATTAGGAGTTTGTTTTTTTTTTTTGGAAGTAGATCACCAGTCCTTTCTTCCTTGTCTTTTTTAGTCTGGAAGCTCTACTAAAACTTGTTTCACATCAAAGCAACATACAAACCTCCAGTGACAAATGAGTGGTGGCTGTGTCTGAGGTGCATTGACTAAAAATAGAAACTGAGTCTCCCACATGTAAGGCAAGAACTCTATTATTGACTATCATTGCCTACAACAATTAGTGTCGCTTGGTAGGTACAATGTGAGGAGATATACCACGATACTATGAAAATACGTAACAAGCATTATTGTTGTTGTTAAGTGCCATCAAGTTGATTCCTACCCAAAGGGACCCTGTATAGGGTTTCCGAGTGATTGTTGAACTTGAACCGCCAACCGTGTGGTTCATTGACTTAGCAGTCCAGCGCATTAACCCATAACACCACAGCAGGACCCTGTATAAGCGTTAAGGAGATCTAATCTAGACAAAGAAGTCTTCTCAGTAACATGATATTTAACATGAAGTAAAGATGACATTAGTTAGGCTGAATAGGACGAAAAGGAGTTTAAGTTAAAACAGCTATTTGAAGTCATGATATCAAAAGAAAACCGGTACTCAAGGCATTGAAAAACCAATGTGGAGTAACATAATTTCATAGTGATGTGAGGATTCCACTCACCTTCGCCAACTTTAAAGATAGAGGAAAGACACCATTCTCCAAACACTACAAAAGACAAGGAAACAAAATCTATCCCAAAGCCCCTAGAAAGAATACAGTTCTGCAGACACTTTGACTTTATTTAGCCCAATGAAATCCATGTCAAGACTTCTGACCTCTAGTACTGTAAGATAGCAAATTTTGTAACTTGTTGCAGCAGCAATAGAAAGCTAATACTGTGTGAGGGTTTTTTTCCTAGAAGGTATAAAAGCTACAGTATTTGTTGTTTTTAAGTGCCATCAAATTCATTCTGACTGATAGTGACCCTGTATAGGGTTTCTGAGGAACGGCTGGTGAGTTTGAACTGCTAACCTTGTTATTTAAACTGACCTTGCAGTCCAATGCATTATCCTGTAGTGTCACGCTGTTGCTGTTGTTGTTGTTGTTAAGTGCCATCGAGTCTGTTTCGACTCATAGCAATCATGTATAGGGTTTCCAAGGAGTGGCTGGTGAGTTTGAACCACAGACCTTGTGACTCAAACCAACTTTGTGGTCTAGTGCATTATCCTGCAACACCGCACCAGGACTCTACTTAGCGTTTACTAATTCAGAAATGTGAGAAATGTGGTGGTGGTGGTCATGTGCCATGAAGTCGGTTCCAACTCATAGCGACCCAGCATAAGGTTTCTGAGGCTGTAAATCTTTATAGAAACAGAAAGCCTCGTCTTTTTCTCACAGAAGCGCTGGTAGTTTCAAACTGCTGACCTTGAGATTAGCAACCAGACTCATAACTACTACACTACCAAAGCTCCTTGTGAGATGGATTAATAGGTCTGAAGGACGAGTCCAGAAACCTATGTAATGTTTATTTATGTACTGACCATTATGTTTTATGAAAATAGCATTTCAAATCAGAGGGAAAAGAACAAGCTAATAAAAAACTGGTGTTGGTACAACTTTATTGGTATTTTGGGGGGAAATGTTATGTAAAAGCATCACAACCTACATCAAAATAAATGCTACATAGGATTTAAGCAAAATATAAGTTAAAAAATGAAAAGGAAATATAGTACAAAAAACAAACGGTAGTACTTTTTGTAATATGGAGGTAGAGATTTTACTTGGGATGTAAGGCCAAATATCATCATAAAATATTGATTCCCAAGAGGTCTTAGAATGTCCATAGGGCAATCTGAAAAAGAGTTGAGTAAACTTACTCTCTCCATGCGACAAACCACAGAAAACAGTTGGCCTGAGTGCTAGAAGATCTTAGTGTTTTGTTTAAGGCCTTGGGGAACACCCAAGTCCAATTCAAATGAACTCAGGCTTTGAATGTATTTAAAGAAAGCAGTAACCTAATCAGTCGTATTGTAAACTGACCATTCTAAGTAGGAACAGAAAGGTGCTGATCTGAATGTAATACCCTTTTAAGCCAAGGGAAACTTTGGTCTCTGTGTGAAAGAATAGAAAAATCTTTAATTAGAATACTTTTAGTCAATGACAACTTCTTAAAATTGTAGCCAATACTCTGCCTCTCTTCAGGCTTTAAAAACTCCTATTTATGCCTTAATTTTTTATTTATACAAATAAAACAAGAAGACATTTTTGTTCTAAAAGATTCAAATAATACTCTGTTTTGAATATTGAACGCAGTTTGCCTCACTTACTGCTGTTTCAAATCCCACTTTCTTACCCAGAGGCCATAGCTGTTTATCTCCCTAGTTGTTTTTCTGCACATTTGTGGATTGTGTACATTGATGGCCCCAGTTTCCCTGTTAGCATCACCAAATTTTTATTCAGACATGCATCCAGTTACCTAGTGCTGCTATAACAGAAATACCAAAAGGGGGTGGCTTTAACAAACAGAAATTTATTTTCTCACAGAAGGCTAGAAGTTCAAATTCAAGGCACTGACTCTAGGAGAAGGCTTTCCTTCTCTGTTGGCTCTGTGGGAAGTTCTTTGTCTCTTAAACTTCCATTCACTGACTCCTTGTGGATATTCATGTAGCATATTGTCTATTTTCCTCCATCTTTGCTTAATCAATTTTTTAATCTCATTTTTCAGCTCAAAAAAGATTAACTGCTTTCGTGTACATCCCCCCACCCCCAGCCACCCCAAAACAACAACAACAACAACAAAGGGAATGGAAGCAAATACTGTTGAATGATAATGCACAGAGGAGATTGTAATCACTGCAATGAAATGATGGTGTAAAGCCAATGTTCTCCCATGTAAACTATCACTCAGTTCAAAAAAAAAAAAAAGAGAGAGAGAGAGAGAAAGAAAGAAAGAGAAATTGACTCAGGCGCACCTTACCCTAATTTTTCCTCATTAATATAACAAAGACAACCCATTCCCAAGTGGGATTATAACAGGCATATTGTTGTTGTTGTAGTTAAATGCTGTTGAGTGGGTTCCAACCCATAGCTACCCTATGTAAGGTTTCCAAGGAGTGGCTGGTGGGTTTGAACCCCCAACCTTCTCTTTCAAACTGACCTTGCGGTCCAGAGCATTATCCCACAAACCCACACTAGGACTCCTAACCATAGGCAGAGACGTTAAGATTTACAACACATGTTTTAGAGGGACATAATTCAATTCATCATATTTCACTTGTTGTTCCTCAAATATTCATGTCCTTGCCACATGCAAGATACATTCACCCCATCATATCATCCCTAAAGTCTTAAGCCTACTCCAAGTCTAAAATCTCACCTTCTGAACCATCTAAATCACATACAGGTGAGACTTCAGGAATACTCCATTTTGTGGCTGAATTCCTCTTCATTTATAAACCTTTGAATTCTAGACTGCAAGTTTCCAAAGTATAGTGGTAGAGCAGGTACAAGATAGACATTTCCATTATAAATGGGAGAGACTGGAGAGAAAGAAGGGATAACTGGCACCAAGCAAGCAATTTGCATTAGCTCTCAAGGCTTGAAGAGAATCCTCTGCTCCCCAGGACCATCTAGGCAAGCACACTGCCCTCTAGACTCTTGGTGTTGACCCTGCTCTCTGGATTCTGGGTTGAGGCCTCTAGGTCCCTTACTGGGATGTGAACTCTGTTCCCTCAGTTTTCAGTGGCTCCATTCTACTAGGCCATTCAAGTCACAACCCCATTTTTCTGACTCAGGACTATGTCAGTCCCATTCCTCAGATTTGGACAGTAGCTCCATACACTTGGCCTAATAAAATAACAGTCCCATTCTCCAGAACAAAGCTGGTAAAGATCAGACTCTGAAACCTAGGAGATTGTACCTCCTGAGACCCTAGAGGCTGTAGTCCCATTCATTGAGACCACAGCAGCTCTGCTTCCCGCATTCCTTCCAACAGTTCTGCTGACCTGCAAGCTGCTCCAGGACTGGGAATAGAGAAATATAATAGTTTTCTGTAAGTAGTCAACTTTGAGTTATTAGCTGAATTGACTTTTTTTTTTTTAGCAAATCATTTTTATTTGCTATATTATGATTATTCTTACATTGGTTTTCAGCAGATATTTTCTCAACAATGAATGAAATGATTCTGTCTCTTCAAGAAAAATAACTGAAAATATGTGTTGCCTACAACAAAAAACAACAAGCTTTCAAGTAAAATGATGAATATTGGAAAATTTATATTAGCTCCAATGAGCCTTGTACTTTCTCATTACTTAAAGAATTTTATGATGAACTTTATGGTGATATTAACCATTGTAATTTTTCAGCATTTTAAGATTAAATGTGTCAAATTTAGAAGATCAAGAAGACTATCCACATTATCTGAGAAGGCTATTAAAATGCTCCTTCCCCTTTCCAGCTACATATCTGTAAAAGACTGGAATTACTTCATGTGTCTTAACCAAAATAAGAACATGCCAACAGACTGAATGCAGAAGCAGATATAAAAATTGTTCTGTTGTTAAGTGGCCGTCAAGTGGGTTCTGACTTAGCAACTCTGAATAGGGTTTCTGAGGAGTGGCTGGGGAGTTTGAATTGCTGATCTTGCAGTTCAAAGTGACCTTGCAGTCCAGTGCTTATCCTACAACAACAATATTCTATCAGCCAGAAATATAGAGATTTTAAAAAATTAAAAACAATGCCACTTATTTTTTAATAGAAATGTGTTAATAAGTAATGAGTTGAATATTTCTACTTTAAATGATTTAGTAAATATTTCTCTTTAATTTCTAACACAGTAATTACCAATAGCATGGGAGAAATCTTCCCCATGAAGATTTAAAGCCTTGGGAACCCTATTCAGGTTTACTCTGAGTCAGAACTGACTCAATGACACTTGATGGCTGGTGAATAATGTTATAAATTTTGGCAGAAAAAAGGTACTCCACCCCTGAATTAGAGGATTGAGAGACAGAGTTGGTTTCAACAATTACCAAGAGATATAACTCACATTAAAAAACAAAACAAAACAAAATGTGTGAAGGATTTAAGGCAATCAATGTAACTGAACCTCTCTTATGACAAAATTTTATTTACTGATAAACCCCCTTAGAGCTTCTGAGACTAAGGGGATTAGTTGGAGGTTCTGGAAAAGAAGTATGCTCACTGTTCTAAAGGAGCCACCAGAAGATATGTTCCTCCCTCTGTCATAGACGGTGAATTAATTGAAGTGAAATATACAATGTTACAATCACCTTGCCATGATATAGAAAGTCAGCTCTATGATAAAGTTGATACACAGAAGGCAGAAGAGAGAAATAAATTGATAAAAAGCCTTTAATATAATCCTTGAGCTGTTGAATCAAACCAAGTCTGAAACCAACTCTGTCTCTCAACCCTCTAGTTCAGGGGTGGGGAACCATTTTTCTGCCAAAATTTATAACATCATTCACCGGCCGTACAAAATTATCAACTTAAAAGTTAACCTGCTATATTTGCTCAAAGAGTCCTGGTGTGGCACTGTGGGATAAGGCACTGGACCACAATATTTGTTTGAACTGCAAGGTAAACAGTTCAAATTCACCAGCCGCTCCTCAGAAACCCTCTACAGGGTCTCTGTGTGTTGGAACCAACTCAACGGTACTTAACAATGTGATGGCTTCTGGTGTGGCACTGTGGGTTAATGCATTGAACTGCAAGCTACAGTTTGAACTGCAAAGTTGGTTTGAACTGTAAAGTCAATGGTTCAAGCTCACCAGCAGTTCCTAGGAAACCCTGTACAGAATCACTATGGGTTGGAACCCACTTGATAGCATTTAAAAAAAAAAAAAAAAAATGTGATGGCTGGAACTAGGGTTGCCTTGGCAGGGCCAGACCAAATGATTTTGAGGGCCTTACACAGCCCGTGGGCCAGACATTCCCCATCCTGCCCTAGTTATTTAAGCAAACAACTCTCTACCAACAAAGCCAGTTTTAGGTGGATAATCATTTGCTCTGTTATCTGCCCAGTCATTCAAGCTAGGAATCTAGAACTTGTTCAATGTTTTTGCTTCTTCATTTGTTGATATCCATTCAGGTATTAGGTTGTTCAATCTTTCAATGAGTGTGTATTGTATTTCTTGTTTATTGGATATTTATTATGTACCTAGCCCAGTTTTGTTGTTGTTACTGTTGAGCTATTTCCATCTCATAGTGATGTTAGAACAAAATACGCAGCATCCTCATGGTCATTGCTGTGTTTGAGCTCATTGTTGCAGCCACCGTGTCAGCTCATCTAACTGAGGGGTTTCTTTTTTGCGTACCCTCTAGTTTACCAAACATGATGCCCTTCTCCAAGAACTGGTCCTTCCAGATAACATGTCCAAAGTACATGTAGTAAAGTCTTGCCATCCTCAATCCTAAGGAGCATTCTGACTGCACTTCTTCCAACACAAATCTTTGACTTTTTGAATGTTTTTGCTTTTTATTATGATGTTGCTTATTAGTCCAATTAGTCCCATTCTGGGACCTGGGGATTCAGAAGTGAAGAGGGTAGACAAGCTCCCTGTTTCAGTGGAATCCAATGGTGAGAAACAATAAACAACTTTCTTTTCCAACTATAACGGCAGGTATTTGATTAAAATATTGTGATATTAAGGAATCCTGGTGCACTTGTGGCAATGTGATTAAATGCTGGGCTGCTAATTGAAAGGTTATTGATTCAAAATCACTAGTCCCTTTGCAGGAGGGAGATATGGTTGTTTCTGTAAAGACATGTTATTGTTGAGTGCCATTGAGTTTGTTCCCACTCATAGCGACGCTGTATAGGGTTTCTGAGGAGTGACTGGTGGGTTTGAACTGCTGAACTTGCAGTTAGTAGTCCAGAGCTCATCCTACAGTGTCATACCAGGACAAATATTGTTGTTGTTGTTGTTGTTAAGTGCCATTGAGTCAGCTCCAACTCCTAGTGATCCTACATAGGGATTCTGCAGAGTTGCTGATAGGTTTGAACCACCAACCTTTCAGTTCAAACTGAACTTGTGGTCCAGTGCTTATCTTACAGCATAACACCAGGATTCCAAAACAAAGATGACAACCTTGGAAACTATGGGGCAGTTCTACTCCATCTTACAGGGTCACTATGAATCAAAATCAACTTGATGGCAGCAAGTTTGGGGTTTTTTGGTTAATGTGATAGTAATGGAGTGGCTCCTTACCATTTAAGGTCAGAAAATGTCTCTTTGAGGAGGAGCAATTTAAACTGGCAGTCATGCATATATCTAAGACCAGAGTATTTCAGAGTGAGGAAATGAACAGAGCAAAGATCCTACATTGGGAAGATCAGTAAACTGCAGTTTTAATTAACCGGTTGCTCAAACCTCATAATCATTCTTTTTTTCTAAAAAAATGTTTTATTGTGAGTTGTGTGATAGTTTACATGGGAGAACATTAGTTTTACATTCATCCTATCATATCATTTCATTGCCATGGTTACAATCCCCTCCATGCATTATCAACCAACCAAAGGGTATATCCTACAAGCCTCCCTCCCCCATCTCCCATCCCCCCCAACCCCGGTCATCAGCACACAGCCCCTCTCCCTCTCTGGGTCTAAAGTCCCCAATTGCTCCATTTCTCCATGTCATCATCTCTGCCTCCATCTCAGGCAT
>NW_006408582.1:108994-111694 GCF_000296735.1 Chrysochloris asiatica | reverse complement strand
CTCTTCTCCCTTGATGGTCCTAGGGTCCTCTGTTTCTGGACTGTAAGATTAACTACTCCCCTGTTTTTGTTACAAAACTTCTACCTTTACAGTTGTGATAGTCACAATTAGTCATGATAGCAATTACTCACTATTGAATAGTGAATTGTATCTCCATCTCTTTTCACCAGAACCATCTAGACAAAATGAAAACTATTCAGTGAGGACTCTACCTTGCCCCACACACTCTTAAACTAAACTCCCTCTTGAAAACATGTAAGCCAGTCACTTCATACCTTTATCATCCTCTCATTTTAGGCAACCATTGTCTAAGTTGCCTGTCCCTATCTATCCTTTCTACAGAAGGGAAAAGATTAATACTTGATGTGAAGACTCCTTCCCTCTCAGTTGATATTTTGAGCTACTACATCCATAAGTATAGGTCAAGTTCATCAAATAGTAGCAGTTTACACTTGTTTCCTTGTCAATACACTTTTGAAGACAGTGTTTACATTTCTGTAACCCTTCCCCAAAAGAATTCCTCACTCTTGGATTTACACTTTGTGAAAGCAGGAGTTATGGCATCCTCAAGGGACTCAAGTCATGTTCATTTGAAATGTTCTTTGAGTTTTCGTAACAAAAGAAGCCTGAAGGGGCAAGATCAAAACTATAGTGTGGACCGGGTAAGGTTTCTTAATGAAATTCTGAAAGGACAGATTTGTTTCCCCTGAAGAATGTGCAGGGGCATTGTCATGATGGGGAAAAAATCTTCAGCACAACTTTCATGGCCTTTTTCTCACCAATGCATTTTTCAATTTTCTTTAAAATTCATAATTGTCCTGGGTCCTTTGAAACTTCATGGTCATCCTGTGTCCTTTGAAACAAAAATTTTCAAAATTACCCCTTGGGAATCCAAAAATATAGCCACCATAACCTTCTGAGCTGACTTGTCTGAAATGAATTGAACTTGCCCAGCAAATATTCTCTGAAGTCACTGTTTTGATTGGACCTCTTTAGGGAAGGTATCCTAAAGTGACTAAGACAAATGTATTACTGCAAAAATATGTCTGCAGCTACCCACTGATGACAGAAACATGTTTAAACACATTTTGTTTAGAATAAAACTGTACATGTATGAGCTAGAACACTAATTGTTATTGTTAAGTGCTGTAGAGTAGGTTCTAACCCATAGCGACCCTGTATAGGGTTTCCAAGGAGCAGTTGTTGAGTTTGAACTGCCAACTCTAGTGGTGGTGGTGGTTATGTACCATGGAGTCGGTTCCAACTCATAGCGACCCTGTACAGGGTTTCCGAGGCTGTAAATCTTTATGGGAGCAGACAGCCTCATCTTTCTTTCACGGAGCAGCTGGTAATTTCGAACTGCTGACCTTGCGGTTTGCAGCCCTGTTTGTAACCACTACGCTACCAGAGCTCTTTGCCAACTCAAGTAGCAATACTTTTTTACTTACTTCATATATCTAGAATGCATTCCCTTTCATCATCTCCATAACAACCACCTTTTTCACCTTTGTCACTCACTCCCCTCCTTCCCCTTTCCATTCCATTTGTTTTATCATCTACACAACATCAAAGGGATCCCTTTGTTGCTTTTATGCTCCAGATACGTCTCAGTCATCTCCAAATGGAGCCCTGACTCTTGCCTAGAAGACACTACAATGAACCACTTCTCTAACCTAAAGTTCTGTGGGTATGTCTCAGACTCACTACCTTGAGATTTGAGACCTACAGTCTATCAGAACTAAATTTACCTCAGTGTAACTTTACTCTTTGTTCAGGAAATTCTTGCACAGGATAAGACTGTAACTAGAAAGTAACTTTGTTATTTCCTTCAGAAATCTCTCAAAATCCCTTTTATCCAAACAACAGACTGCTCAGCTAGTTACCTTTCTCCTATCAACAGATTTCTCATCTGGGTAGATAGCCCTCTCAGGACAATAGATCCACTGGGTGCTTATCAAAGAGCTGTTTACGCAACAGTTTTACTCTGAGACCAAGCATGGTGAGCCCAGCAACTGTGAAATTTTATATCACAAATCTTGCCCAATCCCAATTAGATCCCCACATTGAAAAGCTTACCTAAAACCATTCAAACTCAGACGCCAAACTCCTACAAGTGCCCTCTCTTGACTTCTCCTTAATAATAGTTGATCTAGGTGGTGTTTCTCATACTGCAGTAATATACTGGGTATTGCTTAATACATTATTCTAGTGATCATTTTGAAAAATCAACCACCCTGAACTTTTGGCTATCAAACAGGATGGATCTTCCCCCTTTCTGGAATGTCCTTCCCCCAAATGCACAATAATTACCCCTTCCCTTCTTTCTCTATCTTTGTTGCAATGTTACCCTATCAAAGACACTGTCCCTCATCACCATAAATGAAATTCATGTCCCCTCATGCTTTTTCTTTTTTTAGGATGATACAACATGATTGTTACTTAAGGAGATTTTGATAAGAAATGCCTTAAAAAATAACAGCTTTACTGAGATTCAATTAATATGTAATAAAATTTGGCTGTTGAAAGTATACAATTCAACAGACACATTCTAGTTTGTAAACTTTTTTTTTTTTTATGTTTTTATTGTGAATTGAGTGAAAGTTTACAGGGCAAATCATCAATTTTACATTCAACAAATCATACACTTTGTTTAATTACAATGAGTATGCCGCTGCTGTTGCTATTATGTGCCGTGGAGTT
>NW_006408582.1:106627-107574 GCF_000296735.1 Chrysochloris asiatica | reverse complement strand
AAAGAAGATTAAATAAATATACAGAGTCACTGTATCAAAAAGAAATTGTTGATGCTCAACCATTTCAAGAGTTAGCATATAACCAAGAGTCAATGATCCTGAAGGAAGAAGTTCAAGTTGCATTGAAGTCATTGAAAAAGAACCAGACACCAGGAACAGATGGAATGCAAATTGAAATCTTTCAACAAACTGATGATGCAATGGAGGCACTCACTCATCTATGCCAATAAATTTGGAAGATGACTACCTGGACAACTTGACTGGAAGAGATCTGTATTTGTGCCCATTTGAAAGAGAGGTGATCCAATGGAATGCAGAAATCATTGGACAATATAATTGATATTTTGTATTACTAAAAGTAATACAAAAATGCCTGCAACCATACATTGACAGAGAACTTCCAGAGGTTCAAGCTGGGTTCAGAAGAAGATGTGGAACAAGGGATATTATTGCTGACGTCAGATGGATCTTGGTTGAAAGCAGAGACTATCAGAAAGATGTTTACCTGTGCTTTATTCAATTATGTGGGTCATGACAAGCTATGAACAACATTGCAAAGTGTGAGTATTCCAGAACATTTAATTATACTTTTGAGGAACCTGTATATAAACCAAGAGGCAGAACAAGGGAACATTGAATGGTTTAAAATTAGGAAAGATGCACTCCAGGGTTGTATTATTTCACCATATTCATTCAATCTGTATGCTGAGCAAATAATTTGAAAAGCTGGATTCTATGAAGAAAAATGTGGCATTAGGATTGGACAAAGACTCATTAACAACCTGCGATATACAGATGATACAACTTTGCTTGCTGAAAGTGAAGAGGACTTAAAATATTTACTGATGAAAATCAAAGACCATACATAGCCTTTGGTATGGGTTGCATCTCAATGTAAAGAAAACAAAATTCCTCAGCACTGGACCAATAAACAATATCAAAATAAA
>NW_006408582.1:104180-105372 GCF_000296735.1 Chrysochloris asiatica | reverse complement strand
TACAGTACCACACTGGGAGCCCTTTCAGCCATTGTTGTTGTTATGTGCCTTGGAGTTGATTCCGACTCATAGCGACCCTGTACAGGGTTTCCGAGGCTGCAAATCTTTACGGGAGCAGAAAGCCTCATCTTTCTTCCACAGAACAGCTGGTAGTTTCGAACTGCTGAACTTGCAGTTCACCATTAAAGGTAATGAAATGTGAAACCTCATGCTTTCCTGGGTCTGAAGCTAACACAATGAAATCTACTCACAGCATCACTACTTAAACTAAGTGGTGACAATGTCTGACTTCCTCTGACTCTACAAAAGGGGAAAAAGGACAAAAGTCAAAAGCAACCTGTGAGAAATAACTCTTGTAGGCATGGGCTAGCTTCAGGACTAAGGGGAGTCTTGGGTATAGCAAGCTAGCATAACAAAAGCTCAGTGGAGGGGAAGAACTAGTTTGACCAGCTAGGAACTATAAAAGAAGAATACACCCTTCAAGGAAATAGGAGAAGTTCATGGGGAAAGGGGAAAACTAACTTTTAGTGAGAATGTTCCCAGTAAGGACTAGTAGGAGACCTTAGGAGGAGATTGTGACCTTTTAAAATCCAGTAGAAGTAAAACAGGGGGAGGGGCTTTTTTGATACAAGTGAATAAAATGTTTATAGGCCAGCCATGTGGTGCATCTGCCCATGTCTACTGGGTTGGGCACCCGATTTTGCAAAATCGAATAAAGAAAACTTGTCTTTTGCTAAAATGAGTACAGATTAGATTACTTGAGCATTTGTCAGTATGGATGTCGTTTCTCACAAATTTGGGGGCTCATCTGGGATTTTCTGCCCACTTAAAGGCAGAAAAGGCCTGGTGGAAAAGGAGGCATGAGGACATAACACTGTTTTAAAAGATATTTGGTGTACCAATACTCTTTCTGAATTGAAAATATTTTTTTATTGTTAAAATTTGGGCTGCCCTGTATGTATGCATTTTGTCTTGTTAAGAGGAGGAAAAGAATATTGGGCTGTAGATGTGAGTATTGATAGCGTCAGTTCATTTGACCAAGTTATAATGTTAAAGATCCAGAGGTTCAAGCTGGATTCAGAAGAGGCCATGGAACGAGAGATATCATTGCTGATGTCCAATGGATCTTGGCTGAAAGCAGAGAATACCAGAAGGATGTTTACCAATGCTTTATTGACTACGCAAAGGCTTT
>NW_006408582.1:99655-103233 GCF_000296735.1 Chrysochloris asiatica | reverse complement strand
GAGGTTGGCCCAGGATCGGACATTGTTTCGTTCTGCTGTGCATGGGGTTGCTATAAGTCAGTTCCAACTCGATGGCACCTGACAACAACAACAATGTTTAATTGACATCCCTGTTTGAGAAGCTTTTAAGTGAAGTACTGAATTCATGCATTAAAATGATAGAGTCAGTAATGTTTCTTTTTGTTTGAGGCAGTGAACAGAGTGTAGTTAATACTGTTGTGAGAATGTGTTATCCCTGAATACCTTCATGTTAATCCTCTCAAAGTTTTTGAAGTTAAAGGGTCAAATAGCATTCATTACTAAAGGGGCACCATGCCATAGGCTCCCCTACATGAGATTCCTGAGAAACTACATGCTTGCCCTTTCTGCTTTTCTAACTCTCATGTTAAAAGGTTTTGGTCCAAAACCATTCCTTTGAATTCACGGTTCATCACTCCCAACTGGGAGACTTGGTGCTGCTCAAGATCTGGAAAGAGGACAAACTCCAGCTGGACTGGGAAGAGGGCCCTTACCAGGTACAATTGACCACGGAGACACTTGTCCAGACCATGGAGAAGGGATGGACTCACTATACTCAAGTAAAGAGACTAGTAAAGAGGGACTCTCCCCAAGGGAAAAGTAGTTACTGGTAAGAAGCACATCTGTCACCCAGGAAGCCTTTCAAAGTAACCCTGAAAAGAGTTTTGAGAGGCTGCCTTGCCATACTTCAGCCAGATTGTCACATTTTCCCCTGGTCCCTCTCACCCTCGGGGGTCTAAAGAATTAGTTCCCCCAAGTCGTTGCTTCTCAGGAGACCTGGTAGAATTGGGGAACTTAGATTAAGACAAAGCAAAAGTACACTTCAAAGAGAGAAGCAAGTTTGTCTCCAGGAGTAGAGAAGACCCTTTGGGGTTGGGGTGCACTGGGGATTATAAAGGTATGGGGTCTCTTCCTCTAAGAGTGGGCTAATACATATTGATTTGGAGGAGTGGTATGTTGAATATACATCAAGATTTAGTAAAGGGGAGAAGGCTTATTGGAAATGGAGTGCCTTCTGCAGTTGTTAGCTCTATGCATTATCTTTATGGGTTGTCTGCCTGTGGCCAGCTACTTTTATTAGGGTTTCAGGTCCTGACATTCTTATCTTTATCTCCAGAGTGTTCTTCTCAGTATTGCTATTCTTGTTGGACTAAAGATGTCCTACCCCCTTCCTTGATCCCTTTTTAGTATGAGAGGACGAAGGGCAGAGGGCTGGATCCCTGTTTAGTAGAGAGGCCTAGGATCCAGGAGTTCTAACCTGTCTCTGACAAGATGGAGTAAGTTTGAAAGCTAATATGGCTAAAATGTATCATTACCAGGGAGGAGGTGCAAAGGGCTTTTGCCTACAACCAACCAGTCAGGTTGATAATAGAGGTAACTATGGCATCTTTCCCTCAAGCTATCAAATTAGGTGTTTGCCAAGTTTTATCCGGCAGGAAATTTGAGGACCCAGAGCCTATCTCAATTAATATCTCTACTGTCAGTGGTAGGGAACCAAGAGTAGCAATCTGGGTGTACAAATGGGTCCCCACATCTCTAGATGGGACCCTATGGGTTGAAAATGACCTTAAAAGAGTAGAAGTGATTGAGGTAAATGATGTAAGATAAATATTAGAGATAGAAAAAGGATACATATATGTGAACGCTTGGGTAAAATGGGTTAAATATTCAGTACAGGTTCTCATTAAAAGTGATTTCCATGTTTGTGCAGGTGAAAAACCACAGGTGCAAGTAATTCCCTTTTCCATGGGTTGGGATTTTGACATGCACTGCTGTTGGCTCTGTACGAAGACAAGGACACTTGGAGAAATAAAACTTGTAAGGGCTTGTCAAAGACAATTCCTTCATTCTCCATAGGGATGATGAATGACTTGTCTTTCAAAGCAGGGAGCAGAGTTCACAGTGCCCCTAGGAGAATTGACAACTTGCACCCGTGTCCAAAATGTCACTGGTGAACCTAGCAGTGTCCTATTTGGCCCTCAGAGTATTGTGGAAAAGGGAATGTCCGAGATTTTCTGCCATCCGATTGGACTGGGGACATGTGTTGGTCCAGCTGGCAATTCCCTTCACTCTAGCATTCTGTAAGAAACCTGAGCATCATGAGAAATCTCAGGTCCAGAAATCTCTCCCTGGATCTCTTGATCCATATATTTATATAAACTCCATTGGGGTCTCTAGAGGAGCTCCTAATGAGCTTAAAACTAAGAATGGATAGCTGCTGGGTTTGAGAGTATACTTTTCTGAGGGTCTAAAAAAAAGAAAAAGGAGACTGAATTAATTAACCAGTAGAGGCCCATACTATCACAAAGGCCCTTTAAAAATTAAGCACCATAACGAATGTGATCCTTTTACTGATTGGTTACATAGAGGTGTGGTTTTGAAAGTAGAAAAATATAGCCGCCTCAATCCTCACTTTGCTCATATCAGTAGTTGGAATTTAGACAGCTATTAGATGTTGTATCATGCCCTGAGTCTGAGGACTAGTGCAGTTTCAGAGGAAGTTAGATTTGGTCCCTATGTGGTTTAAGCATTTGATGCTGTGAGTGGAATTCATTGCAATGGCTCCAGACCTAAGAAATTGAAAGGTTTTGTGGGAAAAAGACCGAAGGGATAAACTGTTTCAGCTGAAAGGAGAGAAGCTTCTGGAATTGCCTGGAGATGGATAGAAAAGATCTGTGGCCAGGGCCTACAATCCACCTTGCAAGAGGCTCAAGAGTATATGAATGTGAATGGGGTTAGTCCAAGTTGGAAGGAAAGATTGAACTTGAGTGTTTTAAAAAGGTTAATGTGTTTGACTGCCTTATGTATATTGGATTCTACTGCTTATTATTGTAAAATAGACATACATGTGTAATAGGAATATTGGAAATTATGATTAGAGAAAATTTGTAAGCCAGCCTTTGGCCTATACTTGATTAGATTTGTCAGAACTCTGAGGTAGAATCTTGAGCTCCAAAGCTCCACTCTTGAGCTCAAGTCCAGAGTTGAGACATTTGCATTTGAAAAGACATGCACACCAACCAAACAAACAAATAAAAAAAGCAGACAATTTGACATTTTGAGTTTCAAAGGCATCAAAAGGCAAAGAAAGTTGGCTTATCAAAGAAAACCCATTTCTAGGACTAAAAATGGAATAGAACCAATGAGGAATATGCTTGCTGGGTCTACTTGTGAATGGCACCTGTTGACCTTGAGATGAAATAAGAGAGAAGACTAACTGTTTTGAAGTGCAGGGAGGTGTGTGTGAACTCCCAAACTTACAGGTGGTACTCATTTGCCCTAGCTTAGATAGCTAGGGTTCTTAAACTGACTAGAACCTGATCAGATGAATATAAAGATATTTGATACTCTGAGCAAGTGTCAGTTGCTACAATTTGATGGACTGGGCTTTTATTATGTAAGCAGTTCCTCAAAATTCCAATCAGAATGGAAGTCTCTTCTGATCAGGGAACATGCATATCTTCTTAATGTACTGGGTTGGTTGTTGTTGTTGTTGTTAGGTACCATCAAGTTGGTACCGACTCATAACGACCCTATGCACAACAGTAAAAAACACTGCC
>NW_006408582.1:85225-98665 GCF_000296735.1 Chrysochloris asiatica | reverse complement strand
AACATCTTTCTGGTATTCTCTGCTTTCAACCAAGATCTATCAGACATCAGCAATGATATCCCCCGTTCCATGGCCTCTTCTGAATCTGGCTTGAACCTCTGTCAATGTATGCTTGCAACCATTTCTGTATTACCTTTAGTAAAATTTTACTCATATGGGATATCAAAGATATTGTCTGATGATTTCCATATTCCGTTGGGTCACCTCTCTTTGGAATGGGCACAAATACATATTGCTTCCAATCAGTTGGCCAGATAGTTGTCTTCCAAATTTCCAAATTTCTTGACATAGCACTAGTGAGTGCTTCCTGTGCTGTCTCACTTTCTTGAAAGATTTCAGTTTTTATTCCATCAGTTCCTTCTGGTGCCTTGGGCTTTGCCAATTCCTTCAATGCACCTTGAACTTCCTCCTTTTGTATCATTGGCTCTTGATCATATGCTACCTCTTGAAATGGTTGAACATCAACCATTTCCTTTTAATACAGTGACTCTGTGTTTTTCTTTCATCTTCTTCTGATGCTTTCTGCATCAGTCAATAATTTGCCCAGAGAATCTTTCAATATTGAAAGTTGAGGCTTGAATTTTTTCATCAGTTCCCTCATCTTGAGAAAAGCTGAGCATGTTCTTCCCTTTTGATTTTCTATCTCTAGGTCTCTGCACATTTCCTTATAATATTTGACTTTGTCTTCTTGAACTATCTTTTGAAATATTCTATTCAGCTCTTTTACCTCTTTACTTCTTTCATTTGTTTTTTCATCGCTACACTGGAGAACAAGTTTCAGTCTTTTATGACATCCATTTTGGTCTTTTTTCTTCTTTCTTGTTTTCTTAATGACCTTTTGTGTTGTTGTGTGATGTTCTTGATTTCATCCCATAATTCTTCTGGTTTCAATCATTCATGTCTAATGCATCAAATCTTTTCTTGAGAGGACCTCTAAATTCAGGTGGGATAAGTTCAAGGTCACCTTTTGGCTCTGGTGTACTTGGAGTTTTCTTCAGCTTCAATCTGACCTTATAAATGATCAATGGATAGTCTATTCCACAGTCTGCCCCAGCCTTGATTGGCTGATAATATGGAGCTTTTCCACCATCTCTTTCCACAAATGTAGTCAATTTGATATCTGTGTATTCCATTTGGTGAAGTCCATTTGTATAGTCATCTTTGATGTTGTTTAAAATAGGTATTTGCAATAAAGAAGTCATTGGTCTTGCAAAATCCTATCATGAGATCTCCAGCATCATTTCTATCACCAAGGCCATATTTCCAACAACAGATTCTTCTTCTTTGTCCCCAACCTTTGCATTCCAATCACCAGTAAGTATTACATCTTGATTAGGTGTTTGATCAATTTCAGGCTGAAGATGCTGGTAGAATTCTTCAGTTTCACCATCATTGGCTTTAGTGGTTGGTGAATTTGAGTAATAGTCATATAAACTGGTCTTCCTTGTAAGCATGTGGATTTTGTCCTAGCAGATACCGCTGTACTTCATGGTAGATAGATATTGAAATGTTCTTTCTGATAATGAATGGGACACCTCTTTCATTTATCATTCCCAGCATAGTAAACCAGATTCAAAATGGTCAATACCAGCCCTTTTCAGGTCTCTAATTCCTAGGCAAACCTTCTGCACAAGACTTTATTAAAGTGTTGAAGAGCAAAGATGTCAGCTTGAGGACTAAAGTGCACCTGATCCAAGCCATGGTATTTTCAATAACCTCATATGCATGTGAAAGCTGGACAGTGAATAAGGAAGACCATAGAAGAATTGATGCTTTTGAGTTGTGGTGTTGGAGGAGAATATTGAAAGTGCCATGGACTGCCAAAAGAACCAACAGATCTGTGTTGGAAGAACTACGTCCAGAGTGCTGCCTTAGAGACCAAACTTCGTCTCTCATACATTGGACATATTTTCAGGAGGGACCAGTCGCTGGAGAAGGATATCATGTTTGGTAAGGTGGAGGATCAGAGAAAAAGTGGAAGACCCCCAGAGAGATGAATTGGCCAAGTGGCATAGGGTCACTATGAGTTGGTACTGATTCAATGGCACTTAACAACAACAGCAATGCCTAGGATATTATTTATGCATTCCATTTCATTTTTGACAACTTAGAGTTTTCCTAGGTTCATATTTCATATATTCCATGTTCTGATTTTTAATGGATGTTTACAGCTATTTCTCTTCATTTTGAGCTATGCCTCATCAGCAAATGAAGGTCCTAAAAGCTTTACTCCATTTGCATCATCACACTGAACTGTAGTTTGAGGAGGCTGCTCTTCCTCAGTGTTATTTTCAGTGCCTTCCAACCTGAGGGGCTGATTTTCTGTTACTATGTCTGACAAAATTCTGGTGCTATTTGTCCAACCTTCTGGTGCTATCTCCAGTGCCTACTGCTATTCATAAAGTTTTCATTGACTGAATATTTTAAAGTAATCTGTCACTCCTTCTTCCTAGTCTGTCCTAGTCTGGAAGCTCATCTGAAACCTGTCCACCATGGGTGACCTTGTTGCTATTTAAGATAACCTTGACATATCTTCCAAAATCACAGCAACAGGCAAGTCACCACAGTACAACAAGGTGACAGATGAGCAGTTGTGCTTTATATTAATATTAGTTAAAAAAATAGGGCCAAATTGGGTTGTTGTTAAGTGCCATCTAGTCGGTTCTGACTCAGAGACCCTTTATATGGTGGTTTTTGAGGAGCAACTGGCAACTTTGAATCACTGACCTTGAGGTTCAAACTCACCTTGAGTTTGAGTGCATATCCTATGGTGCCACACCAGGACTCCAAATTGGGAGGTATCTACTAAAATGGCAACATTTATTTTAGAGTATTTCAGCTCTAGAAGTTCTTTCAGATGGTGATTAGTCTGCAGGGCTAGCTATCTATTTGGAGTTTCTGGTGTGTGATATTAAAGTAAAACCACAAGTGAAAAAAGCAGCTCCATCTTGTAAGGAGAGAGGCACTGTCAGTCTCCATCTGCCATCTAGTGTGTGCTAAATCATTCCAGAATTGAGACATATTATAAGAAAATTGCATATCAGCTTTCTTTTAGTATAGAGTCCCTGTTGTCCTTTCTGGATTAGACAGAATTGTGTTGTTGTTAGGTGCTGTTAAGTCTATTCTGAATCATAGAGACCCTATGTAAAACAGAAAAAAATCTCTGCCCAGATCTGCCCCAACATCACAATTGCCACTATGCTTGAACCCAATGCTGCTGCCACTTTGCCAACCCATCTCTTGTAGGTCTTCCTCTTTGTTGCTGTCCCTCAACTTTAGCAAGTATGATGTCCTTCTCCAGGGACTGGTCCCTCCTGCTAATATATCTGAAGTATGAAAGTCCAAGTCTCACCGCCCTGACCTCTAAGGAGCATTCTGGCTGTCCTTCTTCCAACACAGAATAGTTTCTTCTTTTGGCAGCCCAGTACTTTTAATATTCTCCTCCAACACCAGAACTCAAATGTGTGAATGCTTTCTTACTCATTGTCCAACTTTCACATGCCTATGAGGCTACTGAAAATACCATGGCTTGGGTCAGTTGGTAGAAGTGGTCTATCCTGAGCTGTAATTTCTTTACGTATTCAACAAGAGAAAATTTACCCTTTTTAAATAAAAACTTTATATTGTGAATGAGTGAAGGTTTACATATAAAATCATCAATGTTACATTCCACAAATCATACACTTTGTTTCATCTCAATGATTATAATCCCTCCTTGCAACAACACTACGTCCACTTCCTCCCTGGGGTTCCCCACTTACATGTTTTAATTTGCAATGCACAAAGCGAAAATATTTCATGCACACATACAAAACAAAAATATATATTCATTTAAATGTTCTAAGGGCACACTCTGCAAGCCAGCCTCCTGACCACAGCCTACTCAGTCCATGGGCCAAGAGCCTGCATCTGCTCTGTCTCTCCAAGCCAGCTCCTCTGCCACACTTTCTGCTGTCTTCACTTTTCTAGGTAAGGATCTCATACTCCACTCATGGTCTTCCTTCTTGATAGTCATGGGATCATCTGTACCTGAAATGAAAAATGAACTACTCCCCACTTTCAGTTACACATCTTCTATAATGTCAGTTGTGATAATCATAATTAATCCTGCTATCAATTACTCACAATTGAATCATTGAACTGTATCAGTGTCATCTCCCACCCTCTCTCACCAGACTGATCTGGAAAAGAAGAAAATTATTCAGTGGTGATTCTACCTTACCCCCCCATTATGAAACTAATTATACCCATGATCTCTTATAAGCCATCTACTTCATGCCTTTATAGCACCCACATTTTTTATTATTGTTAAGTACAGTGGAGTCGTTTCCGACTCATAGTGATCCTGCACAGGGTTTCTGAGGCTGTAAATCTTTATGGAAGCAGAAAACCTCATCTTTCTCCCATGGAACAGCTGGTAGTTTCGAATTGCTGATCTTGAGGTTAGCAGCCTGATTCGTAACCACTACGCTACCAGATAACCAACGTCTAAATTTCCCATTGCTATCAACCAAGTATACTGAGGAGGCAAGCATGGTTTTTTTTTAATTGGACAATAATATGATTTACTAAGCTGGGAATGACAAATTGAAGAGGAATTGTATCACATACATCATCAAAAAGAACATTTGGAGATCTGTCTTGAAGTAAAATGATGTCTGTGTTAGAAAAATATTCATAAACCTACAAGAAAGATCAGTTAGTACCACTATTATTCCAGTTTATACACCAACAACTAAAGCTGGTGATAATGATGTTGAAGAATTCTACCAACTTTTCTCAGTTTGAAATTGATCAAACATGCAATCAAGAAGCATTGACATTCCATTGGCTTAAGGCCACTAATTGAGTCCTTACATAAGAATGGAGACTACTCACAGGGAAAAAAATTTTGTTCCTGTACAAGATATAAAGGATTTAGGAAGTCCTACAATCCTATCCTGCAATATGCAGATGATACAACCTTGCTTACTAAAAGCAAAGAGGACTTAAAATAATTACTGATGAAGACCAAAGACCATGGCCTTCAGTTTAGGTTGCATCTAAATGTAAAGAAAACAAAAATCCTCACCCACCACTGAACCAATAAATGATATCTTGATAAATGGAGAAACAATTGAAGTTGTCAAAGACTTATTTTGCTTGGTTCCATAATCAACTCATTGAAGCAGCAGTCAGAAATCAATGTATTGCACTAGGCAAATGTGCTGCACAAGAACTCTTTAAAATACTGAGGAACAAAGTTTTCAGTTTAAGGACAAAGATGCACCTGACTCAGATGTTGTTTGTTGTTGTTACTGTTGTGATGTTCCATGGAGTTGGTTCTGACGCATAGCAACCCTATGCCTGTCTTCTATGGTTGACAGTTGATGGAATGCCAGGGTGAAAGGGATGGCCAATTGCACCAAAGCACAGGTGCTGCTCCAATTTGCCAGTAAAGCCACAGTACCACCAGACATCTGCTCACGGGGTAGCTAGAGCTGCCTGATTAGGAAGTTCTTCAAAGAGTTTGTGCTGGCTGCATCCTATCAGGTTTCTGATGAACATCAAATCCTCCCCCAACTCAAATGTCTGGAAAGACACGAAGTGAAATTGACATTCAAGGCTGGAGGCCTGATGGTTCTTGGAGACTGACACATAAGACCCCTGACATTAGGGAATAGTGATGACAATGATCAGCAAGTTTCATTGCCCCTCTCTGGGGGTCTTGGAAGAGAGCCATCATACAGTATGTACCCTTAGGATCCAGCGACTATCCTAGTAGAAAGGGAACAATCTGGGCTTCCAGTCTTCCTGTTGCACATGCCTAACAGTCACTTTTATTTAGGGTGCAAATAGAATATTTAATCCATTCCAGTCAGGCATTTGCATCTTTGTACCCTGTTTCTATTGCTACAGTTTATTTCAGGTCTCTTACCTCTATCACTTCTATTCTTCTAAGGTTATTTTCAGCCTATAGGGTCCCATCTAGAGATGTGGGGACCAATTCCAAACACCTGGCTTGCTACTCTTGGCTCCCTATCACTGACAGTGGAGACATTAATTGAGATAGGCACTGGGTCCTCAAATTTCCTGCAGGATAAAACTTGGCAAACACCTAATTTGATGGTTTGAAGGAAATACACCATAGTTACATCTACTATCAACCTGATTCGCTGGTCATAGGCAAAACCCCTCTGCACCTCCCCCTGGTAATGATACATTTTAGCCATATTAGCTTCCAAACCTACCCCATCTTGTCAGGGACAGGTAAGAACCCCTGGGCCTAGGCCTTTCTTACTCTGGCTTCATATCCAGCCCTCTGCCCTGAGTCCTCTCCTATTAAACAGGAATCAAGAAAGGGGTAGGACATCTTTAGTCCAACAAGAATAGCAATACTAAGAAAAACAGCCTGGAGACAAAGATAAGGATATCAGGACCTGAAACCCTAATAGAAGTAGCTGGCCACAGGCCGAAAACCCATGAAGATAGTGCATAGAGCTAACAACTGCAGAAGGTATTCCATTTCCAGTAAGTCTTCTCCCCTTTACTAAAAATTGATGTATATTTAGCATATCACTCCTCCAAATCAATATGTATTAGCCTACTGTTAGAAAAAGAGACTTCATACCTTTATAATCCCCAATGCACCCCAACCCCAAAGTGTCTTCTCCACTCCTGGAGACAGACTTGTTTCTCTCTTTGAAGTGTACTTTTGCTTTGTCTTAATTTATGCTCCCCGATTCTACCAGGTCTTCTGAGAAGCAGCGACTCGGGGGAACTAATTCTTTACACCCCTAAGGGTGAGAGGGACCAGGGAAAAATGTGACAATCTGGCTGAAGTATGGCAAGGCAGCCCCTCAGGTGCTTTTCAGGGTCACTTTGAGAGGCTCCCTAGGTGAGGATTGTGCTTCCCACTGGTACTTACTTTTCCCTTGGGGAGAGTCCCTTTTCACTGGTCCCTTTACTTGAGTATAGTTAGTCCACTCCTTCTCTGTGGTCTGGAGGCTCTCAATGGTCAACAGAACCTGGTAAGGGCCCTCCCATTCCAGTTGCAGTCTGTCCTCTTTCCAGGTCTTGATCAGCACCAAGTCTCCCAGTCGGAAGTAATTAAAGGTGAATTTCTAAGGATGGGTTTGGACCAAGAGTCTTTTTAATGTCTACAGCACAATATCCCTTTCCTCCTCTTAACAAGACAAAATGCATACATACAGAGTGGTCCAAATTTTAACAACAACAACAACAAAAATGTTTTCAATTCAGAAAGAATTTTGGTATACCAAATATCTTTTAAAACAATATTATGTTCTCAAAATATCTGAAACATCAATACAAAAAATAAAACATCCAAATAAAGTCTTGAGCAATGTACAATTAAAAAAATTACTATCATACCAGCCAAACAAATCCTTAACCACATTTTAAATGGATTAATTTATACCGTTTTACTGCAGAAAGAATATCAAAGATATTAAAACAGAACAAAACAACTTCTCAGTGTGCAATTCACATTTAAGTTTCACCTTGCATGTGCAAACTCAGAATTTTGCATTGTAAGCTCAAATAGTCTGTCTACATTTGTTTTAAGAATTATATTTGAAAAACTATCATACTGGCTGCAGACCCTTTCTCCCTTCTGTGGGGATAGGGTATTGTCTTCTACAGACCACCTCCCCTGGTCTTTTTTTGTTTGTTTGTTTCACCCACAAGGGTGGAATTTCCAGTTCTTGATTAATACATAATTGCTAGGATGATGAGGATGTACCAGGAATTCTAGAGGCGGTGTCTGAGCCTAAGAGAGAGCAGAGTGGAGAATAAGTCAAGAGAGAGTAGAATCGAGAACAAGCCAAGTATATAGTTTTTGAGACATTGATCCTTTGTCTCAAAACTAGGAAGGTCAGTAGTGGGACTTAAGTAGGGTGCCCATACAGCATCTCATAGGCCAATGTCTTTATGAGGGACCACTTGGATTCTTAAAAGGGCTATAGGAAGATATTTAGTCTAAGGTAACCTAGTTTTTTTGGTAAGTTGATTCTTCAGGGTTTGGTTCATCCTTTCTACCCTACTTGAGGAGGGAGGATGCTAGGGAGCATGGTATTCCAACTTAATTCCGAGAGTCTGTATAAGTCCTCTGATTATATTAGCAGTAAAGTGAGTACCGTTATCTGAGTCAATATTCTTGATTAAACCAAACTGGGGCATGATGGTTTCCACAAGGGCTTTAACTATATTGTTGACAGTTATTCTTGATAGGGGCATAGTCTCTATCCAATGAGTGAGTTGATTAACAATTATAAGGAGGTATTTAAGGCAGCTGATTTTAGGCATCTCTGTGTAATCAATTTGGATGATTTGGAAGGGTTGGAGCCCAGGATGTCTCTCTTTAAGAAATGTTTGTCTTAAAACCTGTTTGTTTGTTTTTCAGCATATAATGTAAACTTGTTTAGTTAAGGTATATATACCTTAACTAACCATAGACTCAAAGGACTGTATCACACATTGCTTGGGGATCCCAGTGGCTTCCCTGATGTAATTGAACCAATTATGGGCTTCAATCCTATTCTTCCTTCGAAGGCAACTAGGGTACTATCTTCTTTTGGTTATTTCTCCAGGATTCTTCAATTCAATATGGAGAAGAGGAATCTGTAATCCTCCCATTTCCTTCTTTTGTCCAAATGGTGTACTGAATGTGATTCTCTACCCATGGGGTTAATAGGTTTAAGGATATATGGATTTTCTATTGGTTTACATATAACCCTAGACCTAGATTAGTTAGAATCCCTTCCTAATATATTTGTTTCTGTTTCTGAAATTAAGACGAACCTAATGGTAGTGGTTCTATTTTGGAATTTAACATTAGTTTCTTCAATAATTTAGCTCTAAATCCTTCCCCTTTTGCCCCAGAGATTAGGAGCTCCTCGGGTGTGTAGAGGAGACAGAGGGATGACTGCAAAGGGAAGAAAGATCTGGAGGCTCCTGAGTCAACTAAAAAGGTCACACTTTCCTTATGTGGCCCAACTTCTAAATATACTAGGGGCTCCCGGTGGGATCCATCAATTTAAAAGAGCCCTTGCCCCCCATCCCACCCCTTATTCCTCATTAAAGGTCATAAGGGAGATTATACTCCTTTCTTTTTTCCCATTCTGGGCATTCCCTCTTAAAATGTCCTACTTTTCTACATTTAAAGAACCTGTTTTCTCTTCTGGCTGTCTTTGTGTTCCTCCCCTCCTGTTTTGTCCTGATTGTGGGGGTCAGGATCCTGAGGGGCATCGGTTAATTGTCCTCCCTGAGTCGCCTGCCCAAAGGTAGACAACACAATTTTGACCTTCTGTTTCTGTTTCTCTTCATCCCACCTTATATACACCTTTTGAGCTTCCCTTAACAGTTCTTCCATAGACCTGTCTTTCTAGTTTTCAATCTTTTGTGGATGTCAGGCCAACCATTAGTGACAAAATGGAGCTTTAACATTCTTTGACCCAAAGGCTCAATTGGGTCTAACCCGGCAAATTTTCTCATTTGTTTAAAAACTCTGCAGGTCCTTCATATTTTCCCTGCTGTGCATCAAAGGCCTTAGAGGGACCAGGGGACTGATTCCTGGATTTCTTTAATTATTATCTCCCTAAGGTCTCTCATGTGGCCCTGATGGGTGGTTAATTATTGTCCCATTGGGGGTCTTGGTTAGGGAACTTAGTATTAGCAGCTAGGACACCTGGACTGGAGGGAAGTACACATTGCCATGCAGCCATCACTGCCCTGTAAATTATGACCCTTTGTTCTCCTGAGAATAGGATTCTAATACTGACAAAAGTTCTGTCCAGGTGTATATGTGAGGGCCTAGGAATTGGTCTACCTGGTCAGAGACCCCATAAGGATTATCAAGGAGTGGTTTCAGTTCCTCTTTGATTGTTGTTTTTCAGTCCCCTGAACTAGCTAAGGGTGCATTGATGAACCCAATTTCTCCTCCTCCTAAGGGAACTTCTCTAAGAAGTAAAACAGGTTCAGGTTGACTCTTGGGGGAAGGAGGAAAGGGAAGGTTTTGTATATCTTTTTGGCACTTGTGATTTCTAAGTCTCTACAGGGTAGGGTATTGCCCAGGAAAACTGGGCTCTGCACAGGGAGCAGGTTCCGGGGAGGAGGACTCACGGTTGTGAGTCTGGGGCAGGTGAGGAAGGGCAGGATTGTAAGGCAGGGGTAGAGAAAAAGGGAGTCCCAAGGGGAGGAAAGTTTTTCTTTCTCCATCTTGTTGTCCCATGTCTTAAGTGCAAATAGGACAACAGGACCCTGTCTCCAACATAGGGCATAATCTACTTCCTCTTGAGAGACAAGACTTTTGTTATTAACATATTCAATTAAAAAATTGACAGACCAGTCCTGGTCTAAGCCAAATTAGCCAAAAGACAGATGGCTTAAGAATTGGTTCCTATGTCCAAATGAAACAGCAATGTCTTATCATGTGTTGTTTCTTTTTACCTTCAGTTCATGCACTATCATTCCAATACTTTAGCATTAATCCTAATAGACTATTAGGGGAAATTTTTATCTTTGGTTTCATTTTCTCTAGAGGTTCTTGTACTGACATTATTTTCCATCCTTGCTACCTGGCTGTGTCTTCTTACTAAGAGGTTCAACTACCCCTTCTACACTTGGAGGTTTCTTACACTCTTGCGTCTTCTTACAAAGAGGTTCAACCCCCTTACTTGGAGGTTTCTTACCTTCTTAAAAAGAAGTTCTTCCCCTCTTTTCTGTTCTTGGAGGTTTCTTATGCTCTTTTACTTTCACTTTGTACATCTCCTTTGGGCACCTCTTAGCAATTGGCATGTTGATATAAACCCCCAACTCAGATCGAGTCTTTGACTCAGTGCTGCCCTAAGTCATATGAGGCTGTCATGGAACCGTGGGTTGGGACTTCACACTCACTTCGTGCCCAGAGCACATCTCATTCATACACACATAACCTCCGGGATGTCCTGACCAACAACGAAGTACTTACTGTCCCCATGGTTTTCCTTACTTTGGTCCATGCATAGAGTTACCTGGTTGCTGCAGTGGGCCTTCTACCTGCGTTGTCAAGAGTCTGGGTTTTATTTGCTTTCTTGGGAGACTTCAACTGGTCTCACCCTAGGGCTACCGTGACAAGGCAGCAAGATGCATTTTCCTCAGGGAAGAAAGCTAAAGCCCTTTACCAAAGGGATGGGAAATCCCACATGAGCCCCCAAATTGTTAGAAATGAACCCCAATGTTGCACAAAAAGACACTCCTGTACAGCTACGCACACCCTTCTGCAGAAGTAATATTTTGCCTTGCTGGGTAATTCAGTCTTACCGAGTGTCTTTTTGTGTGACATCAGGCTCATTTACAACAACCACATACACAATGGAAAGGATCTACACAAAGTGAAACCCTGCCGGGACCTGTGTCATCCCCATAACTGGTTGTGAATTGAACCTTTGTGACCTATAGGGTTTTCAGTGACTGTCTTTCAAAAGTGAGTCACAGGGTTCTTTTTTTTCACTCGTCTGTCTTAGTCCGGAAGTTCTGCTGCTACTTGTTCAGTATCATAGCAACATATATGCCCCAGTGACAGGTATGATGTGGCTGTGCACAAGGACCATTGGCTGAGAATGGAAGCCAGGTCTCCCACATGGAGGGGAGAATTCTACCACTGAACCTTCATTGTCCCTTATTCAAACCTCATCAGTTGCTCCTCAGAAATCCTAGCCAGTGTCTATGAGCCAGAACCAACTCAATGGCATTTAACAACAACAAAGAACAAATCTCTTGCCCTTTACTACTGCCATTATCCCTTTCCTCACTTCCATCCAATTTTTCTTTATGTCTATGAACTCAGAATATTGTTGTTGTTGGGTGCCATCAAGTCAATCCTAACTCATAGTGACCCCCATGTAACAGAGTAGGACAGTTCTGCTATGGAGCTGTAGGACAAGTACTGCGCTGCTCACCACCACCTGCTCCGTAGAAACCCTATGCAGGGTCACTGTGAGTTGGGACAAACTCAACAACAGCAAGCTTAACAACAGCAACAATCTTTACAGATTTCTCCTGTAGTGTCACTGGGTGGGTTCATACCACCAGTCTTTGTTAGCAGTCTAGTGGTTTACTGTGAATTAATAATACTTAATGGATAAATGCTAGGAACGGTGAGTGCTGTTATATTCAGTTTTTAAGGTCTTTTATGTTTTAAAGCAGATGCTGGAGATTGCTTTACTGAAAACCAAAGTTTTTCCTTACATGCCTCTTAGAAAGTTCTAAAATAAGAAGGTTGTTAAGATTCAATAAAGGTGTCCCTAAACAGTTATGTGCTCAACTACTATCTAAAAGGTTGGGTTTTCAAATCTACCCAGAGGCATCTTGGAAGAAAAGCCTGCCAATCTAATTCCTAAAATATGCAGCCAGAGCATTTCTCCAATCTGTAATATAAAACTTTCTGTAATTTAAACAATTTATTCTATTTCTTTTGAAAGACATATTCTTTGAAAATATTTCTTTGCCTTTTTCCTCTCATTTCTCTAAAGAAAATGTTGCTTGAATGAGCTCTAGTTATTTGTAACTGAACATCAATTACTCTTCTATCCTACTAGAGAATCCCCTGGTAATTCCCCTTCTCACGTGCCAAGAGATGTCAACAGCCATCTATAGAATGTCATTTGTTCTGTACTGATGACCTTAGATATGTGTCTCTTGTTTCCTCCTGTGACCATTTTATTATCCGGCTTCTGAGTGTCCTTTTGATAGCTGCATTTGGACAGGCACTGACACCTTAAAGCACAGTTCTAAAGGACAGTTCCTGTTATCTGTGCTTTCAAAACCTTTATTATATATTGTGTACAGGAGCTAATTAGCTTCCGCTCTTCCTTTATTTTCCACACATACACACAATTGTTATTTTTGTCATCAGAACATAAAACCTAGAGCTAAATGATTTTTTTTCTCTTAAAAACCTATGCCACTCTACTTTGTTCTAAAGTCTAAGTTAAAAGGTGATTTGAATTACTTTATAGAAGCTGGATTTTGACATTATAATGAAAAATATCTTGATACATTGTTGTTAAGTACTGTGGCATTGGTTCTGATTTCTAGTGACCCTGTACAGGAGCAGCTGGTGAGCTTGAACTGCCATGCAGTTCAAACAGACCTTGCAGTCCAGTACATTAACCCACAGTGCTACACCAGGACTCCATTTTGATATACAGTTGTTGTTGTTGTTAGGTGCCATCGAGTCAGTACTGACTCATAGTGACCTTATGCACAGCAGAATGAAACACTGCCCAATCCTGGACCAGCCTCACTATTGTTGCCATGCTTGAGTCCATCGATGCTGCCACTTGGCCAGTTCATCTCAATAAGGGTCTTCCTCTTTTTCTCTGACCCTCCACCTTACCTAATGTGATATCCTTCTCCAGTGACTGGTCCTTCCTGACAATATGTCCGAAGTGTGAAAGA
>NW_006408582.1:81967-84045 GCF_000296735.1 Chrysochloris asiatica | reverse complement strand
TTTGTTGCATAGCAAACTGCCTTCAAACCGTAGTGGCTTGAAAGAACAGTTTATTATTTCTCATGATTCTGTGGATTGGTTGGGTTCAGCTTTTGTGAAGTGGCTTTTCTGCTGTATGTAGTGACAGCTGGTGTCACAATAAATACATTGTATTAATCTGGGAGTTCAGCTGGAACTGGAATGCCAAAAATGACTTCCCTTATATATTTGATACTTCAGCTGGGGCCTGGCTGGGCCCCTTTCTCCAGCTGTATAGTTAGAATTCTTATATCGTCACTCAAGATTTCAAAGGAACAAATATGAAAGATTAGTGGTTCAAATCTTATACAGGATCACTGTGAATCTGAACCAATTCAATGGCACTTAACAACAACAGCAACAACTTTAGGGCAAGAGCTAGATCAGGCACCATGTTCACTTTTGTTCTCGTCTATATTCTAAAAGTCTTTCATGAGGAGGGGAAGTGCATTCTACCTCTTGGTAGGAAAAAGTGGTAAGTGCATGCCATGATGATAGGAATTATTGGCAGTCATTTCTGGAATCAAGCTACCACACTCATCAATCTGATTTATTTTGTATCTTCCCCACTAGCATCTACATGAGTCATGTAGTTTTATATGTTTTGTTAACTATTGTGGCCACAGAATCCAAAACTGTATATGGCATACAGAAGGCACTATGTATATATTTGGACTCCTGGTGTGGTTCTGTAAGATCAGCACTGGACTGTGAAGCATAAGGTCAGTGGTTCAAACCTACAAGCTGCTTCTTAGAAACCCTAAACAGGGTTGCTGTAGATCTCAACTGACTAGGTGGCACTTAACAACAACAATGTATATGTATTTGATACATACATCACGATCAAATATTTTAAATTCTTGTTCTCTCTAGTTCTTGCTCCTGGTGTGAGGCTGTCCTATCAGCACTGGACAGTGAACCACAAGGTCAGCAGTTCAAACGCACTAGCTGCTCCTCAGAAACCCTATACAGCATCACTATAAGTCAGTCCTGACTTGATGGCACTAAACAACAACAACAATGTCCTACATGTTGATATAATGGATATTGCAAGTGATTATTATTATTTTTAATTAGGACAAATCTTACTTGTTTATATTTTTTCTCATTTTGACTCTGAATTGTTGAACTGGTTCCTTATTTTAATATTGGATGCTAGGAAGCTTGCTAGATGGCAAGATTTTAGATCTTCAAAGTACACATTTTGCTTTTTATTCTATTTCTGCTGAAATTTTAGGTTTCCACCATAGCATTCCATCACTCGACTGTCAGTTTGTCATACTGTGGTGGCTTGTGAGTTGTTGTGATTCTGAAAGCTATGCCACTGGTATTTTGGATACCAGCAGGGTCATCCATGGTGGACAGGTTTCAGATGACCTTCCAGATGAAGACAGACTAGGAAGAAGGAGTGATGAACTACTTCCAAATATTTAGTCACTGAAAACCTTATGAATAGCAGAGAAACACTGTCAGATATAGTGCCGGAAAATGAGTCCCTCAGGTTGGAAGCACTCAAAATGTGACTGGGGAAGAGCTGCTTCCTCAGGTAGAGTTGACGTGATGAAGTTGAAGAAAATGAAAACAAGTCCACAAGAGCCAAAATATGACCTTGAATATATCCCACCTGAATTTTGAGATCATCTGAAGAACAGATTTGATACACTAAACACTAAAGACCGAAGACCAGAAGAGTTGTGGGATGACATCAAGAACATCATACATAAAGAAAGCACAAAGTCATTAAGAAAAAAAGAAAGAAGAAAAAGGTCAAAATGGATGTCAGAAGAGACACTGAAACTTGCTCTCCAACATAGAGATGCTAAAGCAAATTGAAGAAATGAAGAGGTCTAAGAGCTGAACAGAAAGTTTCAAAGATCAGCTCGAGAAGATAAAGCCAAATATTACAACAAAATGTGCAAAGATCTGGAGTCAGAAAACCAAAAGGGAAGAACACGCTCAGCGTTTCTCAACCTGGGGGAACTGAAGAAAAAATTCAAGCCTCGACTTTCATTATTGAAAGATTCTCTGAACAAATTATTGAATGATGCAGAATGCATCAA
>NW_006408582.1:77842-80056 GCF_000296735.1 Chrysochloris asiatica | reverse complement strand
CTTGTAGGAGTTCTGGTGTGGCACTGCGGGTTAATGCACCAGACTACAAGGTTGTTTTGAACTGCAAAGTCGGTGGTTTAAGCTCACCAGCTGCTCCTTGGAAACCCTATACAGGGTCGCTATGGGTTAGAACCGACTCAACGGCACTTAACAACTACAATAAGACCATCCCTTGTTGGTAGTCATTTCTCTAGGAATCACTAAATCAGTAACAAGTTTATTTTATCTTATATTCTCACCATCTAGTACAGTGCCAGCTGCAAGACATAAGGGTGAAATGACTGAATGGCTAGAAGAAAGAAGAAAGTTTTCTTTGAGTATACCACTTGAATTAATGGTTTCAACAAATCAGTAATATTTTTTAAGTACTTTACTGTTCTCTCTTATTGCTCTTTACCAAAATATAAAATAGAGACATAGTTTTACTAACATTACCTGTTCTCAGTGCTGATCTTTAAATGATGAGTTTCCTTGCCATTTAGAATACTAGCTCATTTCACTTTCTTCTCTATCAGAAGTAGTCACCAGCAGAGGTTGCTAGAATGCAGGCATTAAGAATTCCTCTCTAGAGAAATTTTGTGAGGCAATGTGTATTACTCTGCCTCTGCTCTATTTGCTGCAGGCACGTACCATGGGAAAGGTTCTAATGACAGGAATGTTACAAAGATTTAAGAATCTGAGTCCAGTTAGCCTGGTGCCTTATGCATATTCTCTGTAAAAGATGTAAAACAAATAGTTTGGATAACCAAGAACTGTGGTAAATTCACAACATTTATTCTGTGTGATAATGTATAAGAAAATTTGAAAGAAATGTATTCCTTTCACTTTGTAGCTACCAAATGTAATAAGAAAATAAGAACAAATTGCACAAACACACACAAAAAAGAGTAAATGCACATAAGTTAGATCAGAACTGTTAAGTAAATGATCCTGGTTTTGGTTTCATCTTGTTTTTTTTGTTTTTTTTTTTTAAAGAAAAGTCCAAAAGAAATAGATGAAGTTTTTAAAAGCTTAATTTAAAAATTCATTTCTTAGAAATATCTATTAAAATGAAGACTTTGATATTTTCAGTGTCTGAAAAATGTGTAGAATTACTAGTAAATTAATTAAAAGCTTTATTAAATTCCCTCAATAAAATTCTGAATGCAATCTCACTTTATTCCCAGAGGTTATCCAAGAAAGGAAGTGGAGAATGTTCTTGTAGAAAGCATGAAGTGGGAAAATGTTTAAAACTATTTATAGTAGCACTTAGCTGTGGAAATCCCAGACTTTACCATCTATTTATAGATATTCTTTGGGTTAAAAGGGTGAAACCAGAAATCTTGAAAATGCTACATGCTTTTATCCAGCAGTTAAAACTAATAAGCTGTCGTTTTGTGGTTATGATAACCAGATACTTACAGGAGAAATTCTGGAAATGACAATAAATCTATCTTGGCTAAGAACAAAATTGTTTAAATTTAAAGGAGCAAAATGGTTTCCCTGATTAAATGATTTTTATTTGGGCTTCTAATGTTTCTAAAATTTCTGAAAATTGGATTCTGTCTCTCTCATGCAGAACTTCTAATGGCAAATGGAAAGGATAATGGGTTTACAAAAACATGTGGATGGACTAAAGAATGACTTTCCAACCCACCCTGGTGGATTCATCAGAACAAAAGTAGACTTGTTGTTGTTAAGTGTCTTTGAATCAATGCTAACTCATCATGACCTTGCATAGGGTTCCTGAGGAGCAACTGGTGGGTTTGAACTGCCAACGATGTGGTTCAAAGTCCAATGCTTATCTTACAACACCACACCAGGAGTCCTAGACAAAATTAGCAACCTTCCAACATCAGGCTTTAAACGTCCCTCTGAGAAATATAAAATTCTGAAAATTTCACACAAGAGCAAGGTCTCCTCTGGCCTTGAATATCTGACACAGAATTAGCAATATGCAAATAGGTAATCTATCCACTCCTAGGATTTGGACTATATTAGTTTCTTAGTAGGCTTTTCTGTTGGCAAAAAGATAATATGGGACCAGGTTATTGCAATTGAATGCTAAGAGGTTATAAAAGTTTAGGCCAGTGCAATGCAATAAAGTTGGAGAGGAAGACAGACTTTTTTTTTTTTTTAAGGTTTTATTGTGAATTGAGTAATAGTTTACATGGGAGAACATCAATTGTACACTCACCATTTCATTGCAATGATTACAATCCCCTCCGCACATCA
>NW_006408582.1:75972-77577 GCF_000296735.1 Chrysochloris asiatica | reverse complement strand
TCAGCTGCTTTATCTCTCCATGTCATCATCTCTAACTCCATCTCTGGTGTCACTGCTTCTCTGGATAGGGTCCCACATTCTGCTCATGCTCTTCTACCTTGATGGTCCTAGGGTCCTCTGTTCCTGGACTATAAGATTGACTACTCCCACGTTTATGTTACAAAACTTCTACCTTTAGAGTTGTGACAGTCGCAATTAGTCATGATAACAATTACTCACTATTGAAGCATAAGAATCTTATCCCCATCTCCTTTCACTAACCCATCTAGACAAGATGAAAACTATTCAGTGGGGATTCTACCTTCCCCTGCACACTCTGAAACTAAACTCCCTCTTGAAAACTTAAAAGTCAGTCACTTTGTGCCTTTATTGCCGCCCCCCCCCCAATGCACACACTAACACATTTTAGGTAGCCAATGTCTAAGTTGTCTGTCTCTATCAACCTTGTGTACAGAGGGATAGGATTGATCCTTTATGTGAAGACTCCTTCCCTCTGTAGTAATTTACGCTTGTTTTCTTTATCAATTTTTTTTTTTAATCTGTGGAAGGGAGACTTTTGTGAGTCTTTTTAGAAGCAGAATCAGTAGACCTTGTTGAGGTGCTAATGTGTTATGAATGAATTTTTTCCTACTGATGGGAAATTTTTGCCTCAGTAATAATGTGACAGCAAGTTGTCAAAGATTCCATTTTACTTGGATCCACATATTCATGGAAGCATTGGGCAATCTGCTGCTAAAGACCTCTTTAAAGAGTTAAAAAGCAAAGCTCTCACTTGAAGACCAAGGTGTGCCTGACCCAAACCAGGGTATTTTCAATCACCTCATATGCATGTGAAAGCTGGACAATGAATAGAAAGATCAAAGAATTGATATATTTGAATGATGGTGTTGACAAGATAAATTTATTTATTCTTCTGGTCTTCCAGAAGAATAAATAAATTTATCGTGGAAAAAGTACAGCTAGAATGTTCCTTAGAAACAATGATGTTGACTTCATCTCATGTATTTTGGGCATGTTATCAGGGAGACCAGTCCATGGTAAAGGACATTTTGCTTAATAAAGTAGTCAGTGAAAAACATGAAGACCCTCAACAAGATGAATTCACTCTTGGCTGCAAAAATAGGCTCAAACATAGTAACAAAGGCAAGGAAGGTGCAGGACTGGGTAAAGTTCCATTCTGTTGTACATAGAGTCACTATGAGTTGTAACCAGCTTGACCACACCTAAAACAACTAACAATTATTTGACCTTTGACTGTATATAAGAAATTAGGGATATCGAGGATATATAAAAGCAGTGGTAGATAAATATATTCAGATTTTGCTTGAATGCAACTTTCTTTGCTTGTGTTTCATAAAAACAACAACAACAACACCTAACTAGTAGATGTTAGAATTGTTGTTGCTAAGTGCCATAAAGTCAGTTCCAAGTCATAGCGACCTTGTATAGGGTTTCCGAGGTGCACCTGGTGTGTTTGAATTACTGACCTTGTGGTTCACAGTCCAGTGCTGATTCTACAGCACCACATCAGGATCCTGGTAGATGTTATTGTTGTTGTTGTTGTTAAGTGCCATCGAGTCGGGTCCGACCCATAGCGACCCTGTA
>NW_006408582.1:74296-75597 GCF_000296735.1 Chrysochloris asiatica | reverse complement strand
CTACTCAATGACACTTACCAACAACAACAAAAATTCAAATCTGCCATACATGTCACAGTTTGCATTATGTGGTGGCTAGAGTGTTTCTGTGATGCTGGAAGCTCTGCCACAGAATTTCAAATACCAGTAGAGTCACCCATGGTAGACAGGTTTCAGTGGAGTTTCCAGACTAAGAACAGACTGACCAAAAGGAATAGGAGGTCCATTTCTGCAGGATTAGCCACTGAGAACCTTATGAATAGCAGTGAAACATTGTCAGATGTACTGAAAGATGAGCCCTCAGGTTGTCAGGCACTCAGAACAGGACTGAGAAGAACTGCCTTCTCAAATTAGAGTTGATCTTAGTGACATGGATGCAGCAGATCTTTCAGGACCTTCATTTGCTAATGGGGCACAACTCAAAATGAGAAGAACCAACTGAAAACATCCATTAATAATTGGGATGTGGAATGTTCAAAGTATAAATCTAAGAAAATTAAAAGCCATCAGAAATGAAATGGAGCACATAAAGGTCAATATCCTAGGCATTATTGTTAGGTGCCAGCAAGTCGGTTCTGACCCACAGTAGCCCTATGCATAACAGAACGAAACACTACCCAGTCCTAAACCATTCTCACCATTGTTGTTACATTTGAGTCCATTGCCACTTTCACTGTGTTAATCCATCTCATTGTGGGGGTGGGGTGGGGGTGGGGGTGATGTCTTTCTCTTTTTCACTCACCCTCCACTTTACCAAGTATGATGTCCTTCTCCAGGGACTAGTCCCTCCTGATGGCATGTCTGAAGTATGAAAGACAAAGTTTTGCCATCTTGGCTTTTAAGGAGCATTCTGGCTGTATTTCTTCCAACACAAATTTGTTTGTTCTTCTGGTAGCTCATGGTACTTTAAATATTCTTTGCAAAACACCATAATTCAAATGTATAAATTATTCTAGGATTACTGAGCATTATTGACCATTTGGATTACAACATTTTATGGGCTACTATGGAGTTCTGGTGTGGCACTGTGGGATAAAACATTGTACTGCTAGATCGGTTTGAACCACAAGGTTGGTGGTTCAAACTCACCAAGTGCTCCTTGGAAATCCTATACAGGGTCACTATGAGTCAGAACCTACTCCATGGCACTTAATAACAACAATGGCTTACTATGACAGTGATGGCAAATTGAAGAGAAATGGTATTCATTGTCAAAAAGAACATTTCAAAATCTGTCTTGAAAAAAAAATGAAGTCTATGATAGTACATTATGTATATGTCTACAAGGATGACCAGAAAATATGACTATTCTTCAAATTATG
>NW_006408582.1:68083-69398 GCF_000296735.1 Chrysochloris asiatica | reverse complement strand
AACCTCTGGAAGTTCTCTGTCAATGTAAGCTTGCAGCTGTTTCTGTATTAGCTTCAGTAAAACTTTACTTGCATGTGACATCAAAGAGATTGTCCGATGATTTCCACATTCCATTGAGTCACCTCTCTTTGTAATGGGCAAACATTTCAAAAAGATATTTGCACTGAACAAGTCATTGGTCTTGCAATATTTTATCCTGTGATCTCCAGCATCATTTATATCATCAAGGCCTTATTTTCCAACAACAGATTCTTCCTCTTTGTTTCCAACTTTTTTATTCCAATCACCAGTAATTATCAATACATCTTGATTTCATATTTGATCAATTTCAGACTGAAGAAGTTGGTGAAATGTTTCAATGTCATTATCATTGGCTTTAGTGGTTTGTGTGCAAATTTTAATAGTGGTTGAATTAACTGGTCTTCTTTGTAGGCTTATGCATATTATCCTATTACAGAAAGTGTTGTACTTCTAGATAGATCTTGAAGTGTTCTTTTTGATGATGAATACCACACCATTTCTTTTCGTCGTTGCTGGCATAGGAAACCATGTAATTTTTAGGTTCAGAATGACCAATACTAGTCCATTTCAGCTCACTAATGCCTAGGATATTGATCTGTATGCATTACATTTCATTTTTGACAGCTTCTATTTTTCCTAGATTCATATTTCATATATCCCATTTATAAGATTTCCAAATGAAGATCAGCAAGAGGTAGCTGGATGCATCCCCCAAAAAAGAATCTTTATCTATGCAAAGTCTGAGGTTTATTGAGTATAAAATACTAAAAAACAAATATTCAGCAACAAACAGGTAATCTGCAAAGAGATACAGGAAGACTACAAACACATTCACCACTTCCAATTAAGAAGCATGAAGTGTTTCTTTTTGTATACAGAGATAATGTGTGTTGTATTCAATCTTCAATTTCCTCACAGTTTTAAGACTTACAGCTGTTTCTCCTCATTTTGAGTTGTGCCCCATCAGTGAATGAAGGTGCCGAAGGCTTTACACCACTAGTGTCGCCATGGTCATCTCTACTTTGAGGAGGCAGCTCTTCCCCAGTTGGATTTTGAGTACCTTCCAACCTGAAGGGCAGAAATTCTGGCACTATATCTGGCAGTATTCTGGTGTTTTTCATCGTGTTTCAATAGTCAATATTCTGATGCTATCTAACAGTGTTCCGTTGTTATTCATAAGTTTTCAGTGACTAAATAATGGAAAGTAGTCTGTATCACCTTCTTCCTAGTCCGTCTCATCTGAAAACTGTCCACCATGGATGACCCTGCTCCTATTTAAAATACCAGTGGCATA
>NW_006408582.1:58568-67983 GCF_000296735.1 Chrysochloris asiatica | reverse complement strand
TGTTTGTTCTTCTGGTAGCTCATGGTACTTTAAATATTCTTTGCAAAACACCATAATTCAAATGTATAAATTATTCTAGGATTACTGAGCATTATTGACCATTTGGATTACAACATTTTATGGGCTACTATGGAGTTCTGGTGTGGCACTGTGGGATAAAACATTGTACTGCTAGATCGGTTTGAACCACAAGGTTGGTGGTTCAAACTCACCAAGTGCTCCTTGGAAATCCTATACAGGGTCACTATGAGTCAGAACCTACTCCATGGCACTTAATAACAACAATGGCTTACTATGACAGTGATGGCAAATTGAAGAGAAATGGTATTCATTGTCAAAAAGAACATTTCAAAATCTGTCTTGAAAAAAAAATGAAGTCTATGATAGTACATTATGTATATGTCTACAAGGATGACCAGAAAATATGACTATTCTTCAAATTATGTACCAATCACCAAAGTCAATGATGAAGAAACTGAAAAATTCTACAAACTTCTTCAAGGAGTCCTGGTAGCATAATGGATTATGAGCAGGGCTGCTAACTACAAGGTCAGCAGTTCAAATCTACCAGTTGGTCCTTGAGAGAAAGATGAGGCTTTCTGCTCCCATAAAGATTTATAGCCACAGAATCCCTATACAGTGTAGCTGTGAGTTGAAACTGACTCGGTGGCACATAATCACCACCACCAACAACAACTTCTGCAGTCTGAAATCAATTAAACATGCAATCAAGATGCACTGATATTACTAGTGATTGGAATGTGAACATTGGGAAAAATTAATAGAAAAGTTTGGCCTTGGTGATAGGAATGATGATGGAGATACCATGATAGAATTTTGCAGACCAACAACTTCATTGCAAATACTTTTTTTCAACAACATAAACAGAGACCATACAGGCAGACTTCATCTTATGGAATGCACAGGAATCAGATTGACTACCTCTGTGGGAAGAGACTGTGGAGAAGCTCAATATCAACAGCCAAAACAAGACCAAGGGCTAATTGTGGAACAGATCATCAAAAATGGAAGAAATGGTGAAGTGAAAGAGCTGAACAGAAAATTTCACTGGATAGCTCAAGAACACAAAGTAACAACTGGTAATAAATGTAAGTATGATACAGGATCAGGTAGTTTTTCCTTCACTGCGCATAGAGTCACTATGAGTTGTCGCTAACTCCAGGGTATCTAACAAGAACGGTGCAAATCTTTAAGTAGAATTTCCTAGAAACCAATATGTTTTTGTGTCAGTCTAAGAAGAAAATTCAAGTGTCTAACATGTAATTTATATGCAAAATAATGATTCTTTTCATCTGTTGTTTTCCATTAAAATTTTTAATCCTGTTCTGTCTAGGTAGCATATAGTTAGTATTCCAGAAGAGCAGAACAACAACCTCCTCATGAACCTGAGATGTTCATGCCTTTTAAACTGGAGAGCCAAGTTTGCTCAGTAACTTTTTTCTCATCTGGCTATGATGGTCTGTCTCAGTAGTTTCTTCTTTTCAATTCCCCAAATTATGAGTTGCTTAGACCATATATGGTTAAATGTTACCTATGCTACCTTTCAGGAGAAAGATGAGGCTTTCTGCTCCTGTAAAGATTGACAGCTTTAGAAACCCTACACGGGGTTGGAATGAGTTGGAACTGATTTGACAGCACACAACTCACCAAGCATGTGACCTCTAAAGCCATTGTCTTTTTTATTTATTCCTGAGGCAGCCACATGTGAAGCATTCTTTTCCTTTGGCCACTGATATTTGTTTGCACCACAGTAACCTTTCCTCAAGAATTTCATTTTCTCTTGTTTAGTAGTTAACTGATTTCCTTGAAAACCACGTATGCAGTTTTAACCAGAAGGATCCCATTGTGAAAAGTTAGGGGGCTGGAATCCTCATCCTTTTTTAGCCATTAATATTTCAAGTGACTCTAGACAATCACTTTACCTTTTTAAGTTTCTGTTTCCTCTGATCTGAAGTGAAAAATTGGGCCAAAAATTCTCCATGGCCCCTTTAGCCTGATTTTCTAAAAGGTCTCATTCTCTCTTTTTCTTCATCCTTCCCTACCTGATTGGACCAGACTCAGGAGTAGATTATCCCACTTACAACCAGTCCACAAACCTGTAGATAAATCTACAGTACTTACTTCCCTCTCCAAAATCTACAAATAGTTTTAAAGGAATCCAAACTGGTTAATGAAGAGATCACACACAGCTCTTAGAAGCTGTGAGCTCTCTTTAGAGAGAACCCTGATAACATTACAGAAATGTCATACAAATTCAGAGTTGTCATTCATGTGAGTGGACCCTAAGTATTGGTTTAAGTATTTGGATAAGATAATGGATATACTTAGCACAGAGGCTACACAGAGTACGCACACAGTGAGTAGTAGCTATGATGAAGATGATAATGGTGATGGAATATGAATCTCACACTTTTTTGCCTTGTCCTTGAATTTTGGGGGCTCAGGTCTGCTTATCTTTGACAAATCCTGTTAAGACAGGCAATATCAACTGCAGGACTGGTCAGGAGAGTGGTTCCTGGTAACAGTGGGGGCTGAATTCAGTTATCAATTGGCAGAAATCAGATCTGAAGGTTTAGATGAGATGATCTTGAGTATAATCATGGGATGAGATCTTTGGGTCCTAAGCGTTGCTTCTTGTTCCTTGATCTAAGTTATTCTCACTGATGATACCCCTGGGGAGTCATATGAGCATTTCCCAGCTAAGCGGGTTTGCCAGCCAAGGTCCTTAGGTCATCTTTCTTGATTGGTCATGGCAGGACTTTAGAAGGAGATAGAAGGTCAGAGACTTGGGGACTAAATAGATCATTTGCTATTACTGTTAATCCCTCTTGGACCTGTTACAGTATTCCCTAATCTATTACAGCAACTCTTAGTATGATATCTAGCCCAGAGTTGGGTGGGTACCTCTCACCTCTCTTTATCGATTGACAAGTATCTGGGTCTATGAACGGTTTTTGGCAGTGAGTGGAGTAGAGAGCTAACTTATATTTAAGACACATGAACTAAAGGCTGATACAATTTGCAGTTCCAGAAACACCCCGAGAAATCCTGAGCAGTACGGACTGTCTCTCAGAAACACACCAATAGACTCCCTAGAGCACAAACCATCCATATGGTACAGACCATATGGTACAACCATATGGTACCTCTGTCTCATTCCCACCTATCCTAGCCACTCTATATTCATATATTTATCAAATTTGTTGTTGTTGTTGTTGTTAAGTGCCGTCGAGTTGGTTCTGACCCATAGTGACCCTGTACAGGGTTTCCGAGGCTGTAAATTTTTATGGGAGCAGATCGCCTCATCTTTCTCCCGTGGAGTGGCTGGTAGTTTCGAACTGCTGGCCTTAAGGTTCACAGCCTGATTCATAACCACTATGCTACCAGAGCTCAAATAGATACATATTAATGGTCATTTAAAGTTTTTTTTTCTGAAAGGCCTTTTTTCATGTGTCAAAAATGCCAGAACAATGAATCTTCTAAAAGTACACATGTAAGACCAACTGGACCTATAGTCCCTAGACACGTATTTTTTTTTGAAAATCAACAACTATACAGATCACTCTGATCCACAGCCAGGGTTGAAATCCATGGGGTTAGAATCATGACAAGAAAACAAGTGGTTCAACTATTTTCTATCCTTCACCTCAACTTGTATTCAGTCTTGCAATAAATCTTGTTTCACACTGGATTGATTTTTCCATGTGTTCTACCCTGGCAGCTGCTTTGGCTGGGTTAACTAAAGAATTACATTACTTGCTGTGGTGTAATGAATTATTTAATGTCTCTTCTACCACCAAACAGTGGTTTTGTCCTGGTGGGTCTGGGTAAGAGAAGGTGGGAGAAGATGCTAATAGGATGATATGATTTAATTATTAACTGTGATTGTAAGACTCAAACTCTAATGGGTTTAAAATCAGTCATTTCTGAAGCAGGAGTGGGGATCAAAGAAGCATATATATCTAAGGGTGGAGAGAATCTTTTGGACCCCAAGGTCCATGGACATTGAACCTCCCCAACTCAGACACAGAAAGCTGTGACACTGGGGGAGTGGAGAGAGGAGCAGCAGTAGTAGAAGAACCAACAGCCAGAGCATGAGAGAAAGCAGTGAATTAGCCCACGGAGCAAGTAAAGCTGAGTGACATGTGCAGGAGGCGTACTTGCAGCGTGAGGTATGTCTAGGTACTTAAATGGGGCATCTAGGCTTGCTGACTCATATAGCTAGAGCTGAGTGCCTTCAGGCAGAGGTTCATGGTGAAATGATGTGCATTTATCAGTTGTCCTAATGGAGCTTTGTAACATTGGCCTGGCAGACAGAGGCCTGGCTATGAGCTTGACAGAGAGGCTGTTCTGATCTCCTGACCGAAGAACTATCCTGAGCATCTTCTGACCCTGAATTTCATCCTGTTAAGTTCACAAATAAGCCCTCTAACTGTGAGTGTTGACTCTGACTTCTGCGTGGCCACTGAAGTGAATTATTGAGCCCAGCTGAGTAGAGTGCTGTGGGAGAAACAATTACTCCTTTTTCTTCTTTGCACTTTCTGTACCTTAAATCAAAGGGATTCAACAGAACATGCAGAGAAAATATAAAACTATTCTCCCATTTTATATGGGAAATTTGGTTATATATTAATTATATGTGGTGCTTAATTAAAAAAAAAAATCTTATAAGACATAAAAGGAGAGAGACATAAGTAGAGAAGGAGGGACCTGCTACCACCAAAAAAGAAAAGCCAGGAGTTGAATGTGTCCTTTGAAACTGGGGTTCTCAACACTGTGAATCTCATAGGAGACAAGGACATTTCCCCAGAGCCGGTATTCTGAATTCAAACTTTTATTCTCCTAAACTGTGAAAGAATAAATTCTATTTGCTAAGGCATCCATTTGTGGTATTTATGTTATGGTGGTGGTGGTGGTGGTGGTGGTATGCCTTGGAGTCGGTTCCAACTCATAGCGGCCCTGTACAGTGTTCCTGAGGCTGTAAATCTTTACGGGAGCAGAGCGCCTCATCTTTTTCCGCAGAACAGCTGGTAGTTTTGAACTGCTGACCTTGAGGTTAGCAGCACAACTCGTTACCACTACGCTACCAGAGTTCCTTATTTATGTTATAGCAGCACTAAATAACTAAGACAGAATTTGGTACTAGGAGACTGGGGTGCTGCTCTAACAGATACTTAAAATGTGAAAGCAGTTTTGGAACTGAATAATGAGCAGAGGCTAGACGACTACAAAGCAGCCCAATAGTAAAATCTTAGATTGCCTTGAAGAGACTGTTGGCATTATGGGTGTCAAAGGCAATTCTGAGGAGGGTTCAGAAGGAAGTGAGAACTGTAAAACTGGGGATGGCACAGATGGTGAGAATCACTAGCAGGAAAATTACAGTAACAGAACTAGGAGACTGGCATAAGATAGCACAGAAGTTGATCAATGGAGCAAGAGAGCTGAGGGCTTTCATGTAGGAGGCTTTCTGTTGGAGTGAGGCATCTCCGGGCACTAGGCAGTGAAGTTAGTCACTCTGATCCATGGAGCGAGAAAGCTGAGCACTTTCCAGCCAATGCTTACTGGTGAAGTGGAGTGTCTATGGGCACTTATTAGTAGAGATAAAGAGTTTTGTAACACTTGCTTGAGAAGACCCGATTCCAGGCTACCTCTTCTAGAGCTCAAGGAGCACCGGAAGCAGAAGTGCCTCAGTCTCAGAAGGTAGGGTCATATTTTTGGATTCTCAAAGAGTAAATCATGATCTCTAGGGTTCCTGAGGGTGAGGTCACGGTTTCTTAACGTTTAAGGAGTTAGCTTGTTCACCAACTCAGTTTTGAAGTGTGGGGCTGTCATCAAGACGGGGCCTCTGCCCAAAGCTGAGGGATGGGGCTGCCATTCATGAAGGGGCAGAAGACTGGAGTCTGACAGGACTGAGAAGGTGGGATTACCATTCTGATGGAGAAGAATGTTTTGTTGTTAAGTGCTTTTGAGTCGGTTCCGACCCATAGTGACCCTGTATAGGGCTTCCGAGGAGCAGCTGGTGAGCTTGAACCGCTAACCTTGCAGTTCAAACAGCTTTGCAGTCTGGTGCATTAGCCCACAGCACCACATCAGGACTCTGATGGAGGAGAATAGAGAATGAGCTTTGTTAACATTATTCAGGCAGAGATAGGCCTGCCTGTGGGCACAGCTGAAGAGAGGCTGTCCTTACAGAAACGACTGTGCACTGTGCATTTGCGGGTTCTGACTTGTAAACTGTTAACATCCCTAATAAACCCAAAACTGTGAGTGTGGTGCCTAGGTTCTGTGTGGCCCTAGCAATACGCCCATAGTATTATGCCCAGCTGAGTAGAGTGTGCTGTGATTGGTGTCTTTTGTTGCAGCTGTACAAAATATGTGGCCTTTCACAAATCTTAGTCCTGTTCACAAATCAAGACTGAGATTTGCACCTTCCATTATACACTCTTTGCACCTTCCACCATACACTCTAGACTACGTATATGGAAAGATTACAATTATGATTACTGTAATACTTAAGTTGTTGTTAAGTGCTGTCAAGTCAGTTCCAACTCATGGAGACCCTGTAGAGGGTTTCCAAGTAGTGGCTGAGGAGTTTGAATCACTGACCTTATAGTCCAAGCCAACCTTGCGGTCCAGTGCTTTATCCCACAACACCACTGTATAAGGACCACATGATGAACCCTGGTAGGATAAGCACTGGATTGCTAACCATAAGGTTGGTCGTTGAAATCCTTCAGCAGCTCCTCAGGAGACAGATGAGGCTGTTAACTCCCATGAAGATTTACAGTCTCCGAAACAATATATTTGGTCGCTAGAAGTCAGAATTGATTCAATGGCAGGGGATTTGTTTAATAAATACCATACAGTTATATTTGTATGCTTTTATCAATGCTGGGTTTTCTTTTGTTTGTTTGTTTTTTTCTCAAATGACTTTACTACCATCTTCCCTCTGCTGTGTTGTTGTTAGATGTCGATTAATTGGTACCAACTCATAGCAACCTTATGTACAACTGAATGAAACACTGCCTCATCCTGCATCAATATTACAATCATTGTTACACTTGAGCCCATTGTGGCTGCTACTATGCCAACCCCTCTTGTTGGGGGTCTTCCTTTATTTTTTTTTCATTTTACCAAGCATGATGTCCTTCTCCAGGGACTGGTCCCTCCTGATAATACGTCCAAAGTATGAGAGATGAAGTCTGGTCATCCTGGCATCTAAGGAGCATTCTGGCTGTGATTCTTTCAACACAAATTTGTGTTTTTTCTTATGGCAGTCTTTAATATTCTCATGCAGCAATTCTTCCACAGTCTTCCTTATTCACTGTCCAACTTTCACATGCATATGAGGTTATTGGAAATACCATGGCTTGAGTCAGGAGCACATTAGTCCTCAAACTGACATCTTTGCTCTTCAACATTTTAAAGAGGTCTTGTGCAGCCTAATGGGATATTTTGTTTCATTTATTGACTTCTGCTTCTATGAGTGTTGATGGTTGAAGCGATCAAAATGAAGTCTTTGACAACTTCAATCTTTTTTCCATTTATATTGATGTGGTTTATGGGTACAGTTGTGAGGATTTTTGTTTTCTTTACTTTGAGGTGCAAGCCATAGAGAAGGCTGTGGTCTTTGATCTTCATCAGTTAAGTATTTTGAGCCTTCTTTGCTTTCAGCAAGCAAGGTGGTATCATTTGCATATTGCAGGTTGTTAATGAGTCTTTCTCCAATCCTGATGCCTCATTTTTCTTCATATAATCCAGCTTCTGAAATTATTAGCTTAGCATACACACTGAATAAACATGGGGAAAGAATACAACCCTGGTGCACAACTTTCCTAATTTTAAACCATTTAGTTCCCTTCTTCTGTTTGAACAACTACCTCTTGAATAGCTTCCTCAAGTACAAGTAATGGAATACTCATTCTCTGCAATGTTGTCCATAGTTTGTCATGATCCACACAATTGAAAGCCTTTGCATAGTCATTAAAGTGCAGGTAAGCAGCTTTCTGGTATTCTCTGATTTTAGCCAAGATCCATGTTCTTATTCCTCATTCCATGTCCTCATCTGAATCTAACATGAACCTCTGACAACTCTCTGTCAAGGAACTGTTGTGGCCATTTTTTAATTACTTTTAGCAAAATTTTACTTGCATGTGATATTTATAATGTTGTCTGATGATTTCCTTGTTTCATTGGGCCACCTGTCTTTGGAATGGAAATAAATATTAATCATTTCAAACCAATTGGCCAGGTAGCTGTCTTTCATACTTCTTGGCATAGAGTGGTGAGTGGCTCCAGTGCTGCATCAGTTTGTTGAAAGATTTCAATTTAAATTCCATCGATTCCTAGTGCCTTATTCATTGCCAATGCCTTCAGTGCAGCTTGGACTTCTTCCTTCTGTGTGATTGGCTCTTAATCATGTGCTGACTCTTGAAATGGTTACACACAGACCATTTCTTTTTGATACAGTAATTCAGTGTATTCCCTCCATCTTCTTTTGATGCATTCTGCATCTTTTGATATTTTGTCTATAGAGTCCTTCAATGTTAAAATTCAAGGCTTGAATTTTTCCTTCAGTTCTCTCAGCTTGAGAAATGCTGATCATGTTCTTTCTTTTTGATTTCTAGGTCTTTGCATATTTCATTATATTACTTGATTTTTTCTTCTCGAGCTGTCCTTTGAATTCTTCTATTCAACTCTTTTACCTCCTCATTTCCTTAATTTGCTTTAGAATCTCTACACTGGAGAGCAAGTTTCAGAGTTTCTTCTGACATCCATTATGGTCTTTCCCTTCTTTGTCTTTTGCTTTATTGCTATTTGATGTTCTTGATGTCATCCTACAACTCTTCTGGTCCTTAGTCATTCGTATCTAATAAATTAAATATGTTCTAGAGATGAATTCTAAATTCATGTGGGATATGTTCAAAGTCATATTTTGGCACTTGTGGACTAATTTTAATTTTCTTCAGCTTCAGCCTGAACTTGCATTTGAGCAATTGATGGTTTGTTCCACAGTCTGTCCCTTGTCTGGTTTTGACTTATGATATGGAGATTTTCTACTTTCTGTTTCCACAGATGTAATCAATTTGATTTCTGATTATGCCATATGGTGAGGCCCATGTGTATGTTGTTGTTGTTGTTAGGCACCATTGAGTTGGTATCAAGTCATAGTGACCCTATGCACAACAGAATGAAACATGGGCCAACCTCACAACTGTTGCCATGCTTGAGCCCATTGATGCTGCCACTTTGCCAATCCATCTTGCTGGGAGTCTTTCTCTTTTTCTCTGGTCCTCTACCTTATCAAACATGAGATCCTTCTCTAGTGACTTGTCCCTCCTGAAAATATGTCCAAAGTATGAGAGACGAAGTTTGGCCATCATGGACTCCAAGG
>NW_006408582.1:42644-55286 GCF_000296735.1 Chrysochloris asiatica | reverse complement strand
TGTGGTGGTCCCTCTGCCTAGATACCCCATTCATATTTTTTCAAGGCTAATTCAATTATAATATTCTATGTTATTCTTCCTATTATCATCTCTATTAAACCATGATATGATTGAATTTCGATTTCCACTGTTGATGCAGGAGTTAAATTACTTGACTGCTAACTGAAAGATTGGCAGTTTGAATCCATTAGCCACTTCTCAGGAGAACGATGTGGCAGTCGGCTTCCATAGAGATTGCAGCTTGGAAAGCATTATGGGGCAGTTGTACTCTGTGCTATAGGGTTTCTCTGTGTTGAATCTACTCCACATGGCAATGAGATTTATGTGACAGGCTTAATTACTGCTTCTTATTTACTCATTCTTTGAATTTCTAAAATGAGAGACTGAATCTATTTTTTGATATCTCCATGTCAAATACTCAGTAAGTGTTTGCTGAACAGGAAAAGAAGAGGAAATCTTAATTTACAGAGATAGAACTCACTGAAACTTCAAATAGATCCCTTGACTTTACTGTTCACTTTTTAACTTGGAAGTGTTTACTCACAAAATAAATTCCTAAAAGACTTACTCAACAAAGCATCAAACTATTTTGCAGAGTCATTTAAAATTTTTTGTCCAATATTTTACATGTTCTTTAAATGCTGCAATGGTTTTGAAGTACTGGGATAAAGATTCTCTGGTGAGTATACTGAGACAGAAAAGCAGATTTTTTTTTTATTTAAAAAGAAGATTTGAACTGAAAATTATTTTTTTAAAAAGGATTCTGGTTAACCATATTAACCAGGGAATTGAAAGAACTATGGCATTCCAGACTCTGAACATCATGGTTATTTGAAAATTTATTAAATTTGAAAGCAGTAAATTATGTGACATATTTATTAGTAGACTGTAGGGTTCCTGTTGTAAACTTAAGTAAGATAACTCTACTTTCCTCCTTAAATCCCCATAGCTTAGTTTTACTGTACTAACATAATTTAATTTAGATGGGATATTTAATTTTTTATACAATTTTAACTCTTCTTAAGTCTATGTTATTTTACTGTTGCTTTTTTATATTTTGCCTATACCCATAACTTTGAGAATCTCATGTATTTCGTGAAAAATGCAGTCATTGTACTTAATTCATTTTGTCCTCAACAAACACTTCCAAGTTAAAAAGTGAACAGTAAAGTCAAGGGATCTATTTTCAGTGAGTTCTATCTCTGTAAATAAAGATTCCCTCTTCTTTTCTAGTTCAGCAATGATTTTTATTCTCAAGAAATAGCTTATCTTGATTGGCAAAGGTTGTTGTTGTTGTTGTTGAATACCATCAAGTCAGTTCCTACTTATTATGGCCCTGTGCACAACAAAACAAAACACTGCCAGGACTTGCACCATCCTCACAATGATTATGTTTGATTCCATTGTTGCTGCCACTGTGTCAATCCATCTTGTTGAAGGTCTTCCTCTTTTTCTCTAACCCTCTAGTTTACCAAGCATGATGTTTTTCTTCAAGGATGGATACTTCCTGACAACATGTCTAAAGTACAAGTAACAAATTCTTGCCATTCTCACTTCTAAAGTGCACTCTGGCTATACTTCTTCCCAGACAGATTTTTTTTTTGTTGTTGTTCTTCTAGCAGTCCATAATACTTCCAATGTTCTTTGCCAACACCATAATTCAAATGCATCAATTCATCTATGGCCTTCCTTTTTCATTGTCCAACTTTCGCATGCATATGGGGTGACTGAAAATACTATGACTTGGGTCACATGCACCACAGTCTTGAAACTGACATCTTTGTTCTCTAACACTTTAAAGAAATCTTTTGCAGCATGTTTTTCTAATGCAATAAGTCATTTGATTTATTGACTGTTGTTTTCATAAGCATTGATCATGGATACAAGCAAAATGAAATCTTTGACAACTTCAATCTTTTCTCCATTTATCATGTTATTTATTAATACAGTGGTGAGGATTTTTGTTTTCTTTACATTGAGGGGCAACGTATACTGATGGCTGTAGTTTTTAGTCTTCATCAGTAAGTATTTCAAGTCCTCCTTACTTTCTGAAAACTAGATTGAGTCATCTGCATGCCCATAGGTTGTTGTTAGTCTTCCTCCAATCCTGATGCTACTTCAAAATTTCACATAATCCAGTTTCTCAGATTATTTGCTCAGCATGCAGATTGAATAAGTATGGTGAAAGGATACAACCCTGACACATACCTTTTCTGATTTTTAACCATTCAACATCCCCTTGTTCTGTTCTGAAAACTGCTTCTTGATTGTCAAAGGTAGTATTACATTATTAATTCATTTTATATCATCTTCAAATTATCATTTTGGTTTGAGAACATTCACATGATAACAACTAAATGTGCTAAATTGATCTAAATGCTCTCATTGTCCCTTTTTCCTAAGAGGTTTTTATTAGTTATTGATGCTAGATGTTGTCGAATTGGTTCTGACTCATAGCCACCCTGTGTACCACCAAATGAAACACTCCCCTGTCACAAATTTTCTTATGTTTTAACTCACTGTTTCTAGCCATTGTGTCAATCTGCCTCATTGAGGGTCTTCCTGTTTTTTTCATGTTATTAGTTACTATGGCTTAATTGTTACCTACTGGCAAACCATCCCAGTAGGCATTCCAAAAAGGAAATAGCATGCCAGCCTTGATGTAGCAATCACTCAGTACTGGCACATTTATGATTGTGCTTTCCTTGTGCCAAATGATCCCTCCTCTAAGTAATTATCCTGTTACAGAGATTTCCCAGGGGTGAGAGGGAGGCATATGTGGCTGCAATGCTGATCCCATGCATTTCTTTCACTGCTGGGAGGAGGGGAGGGTGACCAAGAGGCAAAATCCATGAAGTCAAGTAACAGACACATATAGAGTCTCTCCATCATTAAGGAAATAGTTTTCTCACATGGTCTTTATTTGGAAATAACACAAACTTTGGAAACAGACAGATGCAATTTGAATCTCCATGCTGCTACTTAGAAGTTTTTGACCTTGAACAAATTACTTAACCCTTGTGGTTAATGCACTGGACTGCAAGGTCAGTTTGAACTACAAGGTTGGTGGTTCCAGCTCACCAACCACTCCTTGGGAACCCTATACAGGGTTGCTACTGGTCGGAACCAACTTTACAGCACTTAACAACAACAACAGACATCTCTTCTTCTATATTGATGGCTACGCTGGTTCAACAAGATGGTTAAGTAAAATGCCACCCAAGAAAGGTACCTGTTAGTTACTTTCATCTCTGTTACTAATCTCTTCAAAAGCAGTTGCTGGTTTAATTCTCCATGTATTACTTTAATCAGATATTAATGAAGATGGTCAAGAAATGCAAGTTCTAATTCAGAAAATGAAATCTGAAATTATAGGCAAACCTGAGTGGTGATGTTGTTATTAGCTGCCATTGAGTCAGCTCCTGACTCATGGCGACCCGGGGTGTTAAAAAGTAGAACTGCTCGATTGGGGTTTTTTGGCCTGCAATCTTAAAAAAATAGCTCACTTCCTGTGGAGCCACTGTGTGGGTTTGAACCACTAACCTTTGGTTTAGTGGCTTATTGCAAAGCATGTACACCACCTAGCATCACAAGCTAACCTGAGTTGTTGAGCCTGTTCTGACTCATAGTGACACTGTGTAGATTTTCTGAAGAGTGGCTGGTGGGTTTGAGGCTGCTGGCCTTGCATTTCAAACTGCCCTGGCAGTCTAGGTCTAGTGCATTATCCATCAGTGCCACACCAAGACTCTAACCTGAGTAGAGAGGTGATTTTAACCTAGAGAAGTTTTATAGGACTGTACTGGAAAGGTTGTAGGAGGAATGCCTATAAAGGGACACCACAGGGTAATTGCAAACGGTACTCACTTTGTAGTTTGACTGAGTGTCCCTTTGCAGGTCTTGTTACTGGGTACAGTGAATACTGAAGTCACTAACACAGATGGAAATCTCCATTTGACCCATTTTTCTTTCTTACAGTAGAAAGAGAAGAAAAAAACCTCCAAAATATTTCCTTATATTTTAAATCCTTCCTTATTTTATTACTGTACGGGTCCTGGTGTTATGTTGTGGGTTAATGCACCAGACTGCAAAGTCAGTTTTAACCACATTGGTGGTTCAAGTTACCAGAACTTGCTCCTCTCAGAAACTCTATACAGGTCGCTATGGATCAGAACTGACTCGACGGCACTTAACAACAACAAATGGCGACTTTCAACACACTAGGCGAAGGAAACTTCCATGTGCCTCTGATAAATGCTGATATAAAGCTTAGGATGCATTACTGAGAAAACTACATATGAAAAATATAGATGCTTAAACTATAAATGACATTCTTTTGTTAGTTTAAGTTTCAAAAAGAAAAAAGGAGGCAGTGTTTCCCGGAGCTGATATGGAGCCTCCCACCACTATTTTTGACTTCAAAGGCATTAGCAAATTGTATGAAAAAAAGCAAACAAACACTCTTTAATGCTTAGACTTTATGCATAAATAAATGTGCCGAGAATAGGACTGAGAACCACGTTAAGATATTAAGACCTTAAATCTCCTCTCAACTCTGCAAATATAGGACTGACAGGACCTTCATTACCATTCTGCGAGGTAGACCTCATTGAATGGAGGTGATTCTTTTTTTTTAGTTTTTATTGTGAATTATGTGATAGTTTAGATGGGAGAACATTAGCTGTACATTTACCCTATCGTATTTCATTTCATTTCAATGACTACGATCAACTCCATGCATCATCAAACAACCAAAGGGTACCCCTGCAAGGCTGCCTCCCCTCTCCATCCCTGAGTCCAGAGTCCCTATCTGCTCCATCTCTACATGTCATCATCTCTGCCTCCATCTCTGACATCACTGCTACTCTGAGTAGGGTCCCACACTCCTCTCCTTTCCCTTGATGGTGCCAGGGACCTCCTCTCCTGGACTGCAAAGTCAGCCACTCTCCTCCTTTTGTTACAAAATGTCTACCTTTACATTTTCAATCCTCACAGTCAGTCCTGATGGCAATTATTCACTATTGTACCACAAGAATCTTATCCCCATCTCCTTTCATCAACCCCATCCAGGCAGTTTGGAAACCATTCAGTGGAGATTCTACCTTCCCCTGCACCCTCTGGAACTAGGCTCCCTCTTGAAAGCTTGGTAAGCCAGTCACTTCTCGCCTTTGTAGCCCTCACCCCTTTTGGGTAACCAATGTCTAAGTTGTACATCTCTGTCAACCCTGTGTATGGAGGTGGTGGGAATGATCCTTGCTATAAAGAGTCATTCCCTCTTTTGAGCTACTACATCCAAAAGTATAGGTCAAGTTCATCAAATTGTAACAGATTACTTTTTCCTCCCTCTTTTTTCTTCTTCTAGTCGAGTTCTGACTTAGCTCACAACTTCATTGCTGTTTTTCTCTCACTTCTCCTTATCAGTAACCAACATGGTCACCAGCCAGACCACATGCCTACTCTTGTATTCCCCTTGAGTCTTAGTCTTGTAAGGTGGTTTGCCCTGAGGGAACCCGACCATTTGCCTTGATGGCTCCCAGGCGAATAACTTGCATGTTCTTATAGTAGTCAATCAGGCTGTCATTATTGTTTTTGAGGTAATTCATTTTTATTCTCTGGTTTCCTCTCCCACATGGGGGAAGCCCAGTTCTTTTCTGTGGAGTTAAATGATCAGTTGGGAAAACTAAGAAGAATTGAGTGTCTCAAAGTCAAGTGTGACTATGGATTCCCCACATACCAATCCATGCTGGTGTTGGGGACTTGGATGAGGTGTTGCATACTACATTGAAGGAATAAGTACAAGCTGTAATGAAGGCATTGGCCAAAAAAAAAAAAAAAAAAAAAAAAAAGCTGCTGAAATATTTCAGAAAATTGATGAAATTCTGGAGATGTTTATTCATCTATGCCTGGAAATGTGGAAGACAGTTACTTGGCCAACTGATTGAAAAAGATCCATATTTGTGCCCATTCCAATAAAAGATGATGCAATGGAATATGAAAATCATTGAACAATACCATTAATATCACATGCAAGTAAAAACTTGGCTGAAAATAATTTAAAAATGATTGCAACACTATACATCATCAGGGAACTTCCAAAAATCCAAGCCAGATACAGTAGAGGACGTGGAACCAGGGATATCATTGCACATGTCAAATGGATCTTGGTCTAAAACAAAGAATACCACAAAGATGTTTACTTGTGCTATATTGAATATGTAAAGGTATTCAACTGTACAAATAAAAACAAATTATGGATAACATTTTGAATAATGTGTGTTCTAGAACACTTAATTGTGCTTCTGAGGAAACTGTACATAGACCAAGAGGCAGTTGTTTGCACAGAAAATGGGGATGCTGAATGGTTTAAAATCAAGGAAGGAGTGCACCAAGGTTTCATCCTTTCACCATATTTATTCAGTTTGTATGCTAAACAAATCATCTGAGAAGCTGGATTATCTGAAGAAGAATGTGGCATCAAGAAGATTCACTATTAACCTGCAATATGCAGATGATACAACCTTGTTTACATCTGGCTTCTCCTACTACTAAAAAAGAGGAACAACACCTGGTGGGCCTCTTTGGATTTTGGTGGCAACATATCTTTCATTTGGGTGTACTACTTCAGGCTATTTATCCAGTGACTCGAAAAGCTGCTAATTTTGAGTGGGACTCACAAGAGAAAGTTCTGCAACTGGTTCAGGCTGCTGTGAAAGCTGCTTTGCCACTTGGACCACATGACCCAGCAGATCCAATGGTGTTTGAAGCATTAGTAGCAGATAGAGATGTAATTTGGAGTCTCTGTCAGGCCCCTAAAATTTTGTCTATAGTGTAGACCCTTAGGATTTAATTACAAAGCCCTGTTATCCTCTGCATAAAACTATTTTCCTTTTGAGAAGCAGCTTTTGACTTATTACTGAGCCTTACTAGAGACTGAACTCCTAACCATGGGCCACCAATTCACTATGTGACCAAAGCTACCTATCATTACCAAGGTGTTGTTTCACCCACAGAGTCATGTAAATTGGACTTGCACAGAAACCCTCTATCATTAAAATGGTAGTGTTATATGCAAGACATGAAAGAACAAGTCCATGAGGAAGTTTCCCAAATGCCCATGATCTTCACTGCTGTCTTATTACCCTCTGTCTCCCAGTTTACATTCATGGCCTCAGAAGTTCCTTATGAACAGTTGACCAAGGAAGAGAAAACCCATGCTTGGTTTACAAATGATTCTGCATGGTATGCTGGCAGCATGCGAGAGTGGCCAGCAGCAGTGTTACAGCTTCTTTCTGGGATTTTCCTGAAGGGCACTGATGAAGCAAAATCCTCTCAATAGACAGTGCACCTAGTTGTTAATTTTGTTTACTAGGAGAAATGGCCAGATATATATCTGTATACTGATTCACACACTGAGGTTAATAGTTTGGCTGGATTATCAGGGATTTGGAAGGAACATGATTTGAAAATTAGTAACAGGGAAAAGAGGTATGGGATAGACCTCTCCGAATGAGCTGTAAAAGTAAAGCCATTTGTTTCTCATGTGAACATGCATCAAAGGGTTACCTTGGCAAAGGAGGATTTTAACAACCAAGTTGACAGAAGGACATGCTCTATAGAAACTAATCATGCTGTTTTTCCAACCACTCCTGTCTTTGCCCAATGTGCTCATGAACCAAATGGCCATGGTGACAGGGATGGAGGTTATGCCTGGGCTCAGCAGCATGGCCTTCAACTTAACCAAGGCTGATTTCACTATAGTCACTTATGAGTGCCCAATCTGCCAGCATTCAAAACCCACACTAACTGCAGATATGGGACCATTCTTGTGGAGGTCACCCTTTAATCTGGTGACAGGTTGATTACATTGGACGACTTCCATTATGAAAAGGGCAGTGTTTTGTTCTTACAGGAATAAGTTATTCTGAATAAGGATTTGCCTTCCCTGAACACAATGCTTATGCCAAAACTACCATCTGTGGGCTTATAGGAAGCTTTGTCCTCCATCGTGGTATCCCACACAGTGTCACTTGGATCAAGGGGCCCACTTCACAGCAAATGAAGAGTCCATGCTCATGGAATACACTGGCCTTACTATGTTCCTCATCATCCTGAAGCAGCTGACTTGATAAAATGACAGAATGGTCTTTTAAAGACACAGGTATGATGTCAGCTAGGTGAAGTACCTTGTAAGGTTGGGGCAATGTTCTCCAGGAATCATCATCTAATATGTGGTTCTGTTTCTCCAATAGCTAGGATGTACAGGTCCAGAAGCCTAATGACCCATTTGCAAAATTTTTGCTTTCTGTCCCTGTTACTCTATGCTCTTTGGGCCTGGACATTTTAATTCCAAGGGGAGGAATAATTCCACCTGGGGACACAGCACTGATTCCACTGAACTGAAAATTAAGAATGCCCCCTGGCCATTTGGTGCTCCTCATGCCTCTGGATAAACAGGCAAAAGAGGGATTTACTATACTGGGTAGTATGATTGATATTGATTACCAATGGGAAATTGGATTGACATTACATAATGGAGGTATAGAAGAATATTTGTGGAATCCTGGATATTTCTTAGGATGTCTTTTAGTATTACTATATATTGTGATTAAATTCCATGGTAAACTATAGCAATCCAAATCCAACATGACTGCCCATAGGCCAGACTCTTCAAGTATGAAGATTTGGGTCACACCACCAGGCAAAGAACCATGACCAGCTTAGGTGTTTGCCGAGCACAAAGGGAATATGAAAAGGGCAGGGGAAGAAGGTAGTTCTAAATACCAGCTACAGCCACGTGACCAGTTGCAGATGAGGGTTGTAATTTATATATATAAATTACATATATAAATATCTATATTTACATATATATCTATTATCTATCTATCTATATTTGCTTGTTTTGTATGTATGCATCATATATGTTTGTCTTGTTCATTTGTGAACTCTAAGAGTAAACAGAGCCAGTGCATTTTCTGTTGTACGTGTTTTAGCTGTAACATTTACCTAAGGACAAAGTTGAGAAGGGATGGGAAGGAAGGTGGAAGGGAAATAAGAACCACAGGGAGGAAGTGGGATAACTGTTGTTACATGGAGGGGATTGAAATCATTGAAATGAAAAAACTGATGATCACTGTAAATATTTGCTCAATTCAAAATAATTTTAAAAAAATTTATATTGTATCTGAGATTTTTAAAATCAAAATTATCTTAAAAAGGTGAGGGCAGAGAGGGAACCAAAGATACCAATATGTAACAAAGACAATTACAAAGTAAAAATAGTGAATATTGCTGTTACAGAACTGCCAAAAGGAGAGGAAGTAGATTTCAATATAGAACAGACTGATTTAAAACTTGAGAATAAGTTAATACATGTGTTACTTGGGTAAATGGGAAGGCAGTATGCACTTAGATAAAAGAAAAACAAAAAACAGATTGAACAGGTGTGGGAGGGAAAGTGGGAGTATACCCACAAATGTATATAGGTTTGACAGAGGATATTTGTACATAGGTATTCATCTTTATTGTAAACATATCCATGACTATGGTAGAGCATACAAGAAGCAAACATTACCAAAAACTTTGAAGGAAAGAGTTGTTCTATTATGGGCCTAGGGGCTCAGGACCACAGTCTCTGGGATCACCACAAAGAAACCGTTCTCATCTTACTTTTGTGAGTAGCGACTGGAACCTTAAAGGCTCATAACTGGCCATCTAAGGTACAATTATTGGTCTCTCTTTGTCCGTAGAAAAGAAATGTGATGAAAATTGAAGATACGTGGAAACAATTAGTCCAATGAACTACACAAGCATCAGTCTTCAAAACCCCGAACCAGAAGGACTCAGTAGTGCTTTTCTACCACTACCAGCTGCTCTGAAAAGGATCACATTAGAAGGCCCTCTATAGAGTGGGAGAAAATATGGAATAAAGCTTAAAATTATAAGAGAGGCCAGACTTAATGGCTGGATAGAGGCTGGTAGAACTCTGGAGTCTATAGCCCATAGTCATCCTTCACCCTGTTGGCTCAATTTTCAGTTGAACAATAAACAGGATTATAAGTGGAATGATAACATTAATGAGGTATGCACATCCTTGAGTATCAACCAGTGGAGATCAAAAGAACAGCATTTACCCAAATGACAAAGTTTGGAAGGGTAGGAAAGGAGGAATGAAAACAGAAAATTGAGAAGGGATTGTAGTGAATGAGATGAAACAAAATGTGTTTGCGTTGTTGAATGCAAAACTGATGATGTGCTTTGTAAACTTCCACCCAACTCAAGATAAAAAATTATTATTTTTATTTTTTTGAAAAGGTATACTTCAGGAAGAATTAAAAGATCCACAAATAAAAGTCTACCCAAAAGAAGATTTGGAAAGTAAACAAAATGGTAAACTAATAGATAATTTAAATACATGTTAAATTAGTAATAATAGTAATATTTATACTGTGGAGTTAAAAAAAGAGACTGATTCTAAATATGGATTCCCGAATCGGGTCAGCAGTTCGAAACTACCAGCTGTTCCGCGGGAGAAAGATGGGGTTTTCTGCTCCCGTAAAGATTTACAGTCTCGGAAACCCTGTGCAGGGTCGCTATGAGACGGAACCACGGCATATAACAATGACATCAGTAGCATATAAGCTGGAAGCAGCCTTCAACGGAGCAATAAATAGCATCCTGAACTCTTCGCATGTTTCATCTGGATGATAAAATGCTCATTAACATTAGACTGTTAAATGATGTATGATAAAATTTCAAAGAATGTTAAAAGAATAGAGAGATAATATAAACACCTATCTTCCAAACCTATAAGGGGAAATAAACGGCATGTAAAAGGAAATGAAATGTTAGAGTTAAAACTGTGGTTAGTAAACTGTGTTTTGATCAAAGACAATTTTTAAATTAAGTCAACAAGTTTTGTGAGACTTTTCCTGGGGGCTTAGAATTGGATTAGACTACACAGAGAAAGCAAGTGACTTTTAGATAGGTTTGGATAATAATGAAGTGAAAAGAATGATTTCTTATGCTTCGCTATAAGTATTTGGAGCTGTAATTTATGAATATTTGATACATCCACAGTTATTAGAATAGTTTGGATTAACTTTCAAGTCCACACCCAATTTCAAAACTCCAGGGGTAGCTTTGGCAGGGAAAGTAGATTTTACTCAGATGGCTACATCATCCTACTCACTGCTCTCTCCTCAGAAGAGCAGTTGTATTTGCCTGAGTAATGCTGGTGGAAGATCTGAAGACTGCTCAACACAGCACTCTTGTGTCTGGGAACTGGGTCTACTGGCATAGCCTCAGGTTTGTCATTTACTTGGAATACTGCAGGAAGACTACTTAGATCTTTTAACAGCTAGACAATGCATTTTGAGATTGGAATTCAATAGAGATGATGCCAAAAAAGCATCAATTTTTAGCACCGGGTACTCCCTTCAGTGCTCACAATCACCTATTCCAATGTGAAACTTTTCAGAAGCATTTTCTCCCCATTATTCTAGATGATTCCTGTGTAGGTTTATATAAACATGCCCCCTAATCATCTATGAGTCTTGCCAAGATGTGCTTATTTTTATGGTCCTGGAGAACAACCACAAACTATCATTATCAAGCCTCAAGTCTTTCAGACCGCCTGAATGCTATAAATGTAGAAAAAAGTACCTCCAGGCCCCTTATAGAAGTAAAATTTATTCAGAAAAAAATCATTCATATCTGCATCTTACAAGTTACAAAATACTAACATCCCTCAAAATGAAGTTTATTATAAAAGTTCATAAGGCAAATGCTTGGAATTCTATGGAAACCTTGTTTTATGTGGTATTTACTTCTGGATTTTACCATTATATAACTACTATCCATACCCATGGTGAAGTATTATATATGTGAAATAAGAACTAGAAAATAATACTATAAGTTACCAATTTTTCCTAAGCATTTTACAATACAATCATAGCCCACAGGGTCCCGGACAATGGCCTAGTTGTAAGTACAGTCACTTCCATATTTGGGGAATGGTGGTGATGGTGCCAGGGGACACCTAAGGCTGTTGGACTTCATCCTAAATTAACAATGGGCCCAAGGGAAAGGTGTGGGAGGGTAGGATCAAATAAAAATGGGTGGGCACAGTCCAAAATATCCTTCACCCAAGGAAGGGGTGCTTATATTTGTAGCTCTGCTCTCAGTAGGAAACATGGAGAGGTCTGACTAGTCTGCCAGGTAGCCAGCAGCTGAGCAAAGGGAACAACAGTGGGTTAGTCCTCTCATTTGATGAAGCAAGAGGGAGAAAGAAAGAAAGGCAATTCCCACAAGACAACTTACAAATTTTCTAAGGATCTAAAGATTGAGAGGGACTTGGCATTTTAGATCTTACCTTCCTATCCAAGGTTAAAAGGCTTAGACATTATTTGGTTTTAGTTTAAGTATTTCTAACGGCAAAGGATGAGTCCATGGATAATGCAAGTGGTTAATACGATTTGGTACTATCATGCATTCTATTTCCCAAGATATGCTTCCCACTACTTGTCTGGTAGCGTAGTGGTTACGAATTGGGCTGCGAACCTTAAGGCCAGCAGTTCGAAACTACCAGCCGCTCCGCGGGAGAAAGATGAGGCGTTCTGCTCCCGTAAAGATTTACAGCCTCGGAAA
>NW_006408582.1:41365-42544 GCF_000296735.1 Chrysochloris asiatica | reverse complement strand
ATTGGTCCAGTGGTGAGGATTTTTGTTTTCTTTACATTGAGATGCAATCCATACCAAAGGCTGTGGTCTTTGATCTTCATCAGTAAGTATTTTAAGTCCTTTTCAGTTTCATATCATTCTTCTGAATTCTCTCTCAGGCAAATTCAAAACCTGCTCTTCCTCTTCTGGGGAGCCCTTGTCTATCTCCAGTGAATTTGTCTTAGTTACTCTTTTCTGTTTTTGGACATGTTTTGAGATTGTTTGTTGTATTTGAGATCTTTTGTTTGTCATTTTCAGTAGTTATGTGCTTTTTTAATGCTTAAATGGATGTTTGTTGTTGTGTTATTAAGCTTACTGGGTGTCTCCTGGTGGATATGATCAGGAGATAGGCTTGCCTTTAACATGTAATTCTTAGCAGCTGTTATTGGCTCTTGTCTCAATGGTGGAATATTATGGTGTATGCTTGTAGCTTGGCTATATGGCCACGATTACTGTCTCTTGTTGGGTAACATAGGGAGAAAAAGCTCCCACCTCCAGGAAAGATGTGTGATCAAAAGGACCAATAGCAGAAGCAATATAAAAGCAGAGAGAAAAACCACCACTCTGAAACACAAATAAAACGGTGGCCGAGTGTCCACAGGCAGTGTGTGTGCACAGTAGAAGCCTCCAGCAGAGGATGGGGGCATCTACTCGCTCAGGTCCCTCCTCTAGTCACCACCATGGAGGCATGAGGATAGATATTGAGAAGTTAATGGGAGAAAGATTGCCCACTATTTTTGTCTCTGAAGGTCAGTTACGTATCTGCGTGTACACAGCGTAATTCCTGAGGTAGTTGCATCCTTTTATGTTGGGGTTTTACGGATTGTTCTATGGTCTGTCTGTCAGGCCTGGCGTGCCTGCATTTTTCTTGCTACATAGGCCTGGGTAAGGGTCCTGCACAAGGAGCTCCGGTAGTACAGTGGCCACGAATCGGGCTGCGAACTAAAAGGTCAGCAGCTCAAAACCACCAGCTGTTCCATGGGAGAAAGACAAGGCGCTCTGCTCCCGCAAAGACCCACAGCCTCAGAAACCCTGCACAGGGTTGCCATGAGCTGGAACCGACTCCATGGCACACAGTCACCAAGGGTCCTGCACCAGTCAATCTTAGGGCTGTGACCCTGAGGCTGACGTCATAAGTAGCCACCAAGCTCCCTCTCTCTG
>NW_006408582.1:35404-36072 GCF_000296735.1 Chrysochloris asiatica | reverse complement strand
GTGGCCATTTAAAATCTGAAAATAATATTATTTTTTATTCTGGCCAGGAACAACAAATTCAAGAGAAATGGTGATGCATTCATCATCAAAAGAACATTTCAAGATTTATTTTGAAGTACAATGTTGTCTGTAATAGGATAATATCTCTATATGCTTACAGGAAAGACCAACTGATACCACATTCTTCAAATTTACACACCAAACACTAAGGCCAGTGAGGATGAAATTGAAGAATTCTACCAACATCTTCAGTCTGAATTTGATCAAACATGCAATCAAGATGTATTGATAATTATTGGTGATTGGAATGCAAAGGTTGGAGGGAAAGGGAGGGGAGGATCAGTGGTTAGAAAATATGTCCTTGGTGATAAAAATGATACTGGAGATTGCATAATAGAATGTTGTAAGACTTACTCATTGCAAATACCTTTTTAAATAATAGGTGAACCTCACCAGATGGAATACACAGGAGCAAATTGACTACACAGTAGAAGTGGTAGAAAAAGTCAATAACATCAGCAAAAAAAGCCCAGGGACCAATTGTGGAACACACCATCAGTTGCTCATTGCAAGTTCAGGCTGAAGCTGGAGAAAATGAAAACAAATGCATGAGAGCCAAAATATGACCCTGAACATATCCCACTTGAATTTAGAGAGTATCTCAAGAA
>NW_006408582.1:34267-35304 GCF_000296735.1 Chrysochloris asiatica | reverse complement strand
TAAGAAGAGACTCGGAAACTTGCTCTCTCCATAGACATGCTAAGTAAATGGAAGAAATGAGAAAATCAAACAGATGCACTAAAAATTTAAAAGGGCATCTCAAGAAGACAAAGTCAAGTAATGTAATGAAATGTCCAAAGACCTGGAATTAGAAAACCAAAAAGAAAGAATATTTTCAGCATTTCTTAAACTGAAAGAAATGAAAAAATTTCAAGCCTCAACTTGCAATATTGAAGGATTCTATGCACAAAATATGAATGATGCAGAAAGCATAAAAAGAAAATGAAAGGTATACACAGAATCACTATATCAAAAAGAAATTGTTGATGATCCCCATCGAGAATCTTATGAGGTGGAAAATTTCCATTTGAAAGGACAAGCAAACCAGTCAGGAGAGGATAGAAGAACAGAAGATACTTCTTGAAAGAAAGACCAGCAGGAAAAATAAAAAACAAAAACGGCAGTTCGATTGACTACTATAAGATTCTGGACTCAGGGAGGGAGAGGGGTTGTTTGAATGGCTATATATTCCTGAGTTCTTTGGTGTACATCTAAAAAACAACAAAAAACAACAACAGAGGGAATGGAAGCAAATGCTGTTGAATGATGATTGATGATGTATGGAGGGGATTGTAATCATTGCAATGAAATGAAATACAATAAGATGAATGTAGCTCCCAGGAGCTGAGCTGAGTCAGTTCATCTGTGCATGGGTCGAACCTGGGGTTCTTATGTGTTAGACTGGGCACTGAGTGTAACCACACTGTTCTGATGTTCTCCCATGTAAACTATCACTCAATTCACAATAAAAACTTACAAAAAGAAAAGAAAAGACAAGAAATGGTTGATGTCCAGCCATTTCAAGAGGTAGCATATGGTCAAGAACTGATAGTACTGAAGGAAGAAGTCCAAGTTACAATGAAAGTACTGGTAAAAAATGAGATTCTAGGAATTGATGGAATAAAAATGGAAACTTTCAACAAACTGATACAGCACTGGAAGTGTTCATTCATTTGTGCCAAGAAATTTGGAAGACA
>NW_006408582.1:9797-11540 GCF_000296735.1 Chrysochloris asiatica | reverse complement strand
ATCCATCTTGTTGAGGGTATTCCTTTTCTCTGGTGACCCTCCCACTTTACCAAGCATGATCCTTCTTCAGGGACTGATCCCTCCTGATAATATGTTTGAAGTATGAAATGAAGCCTCACCATCCTAGCTTCTAAAGAGAATTCTGGTTGTACTTCATCCAATATACATTTGTTTGTTCTTCAGGCAGTATGTGGGACTTTCAATATTATTCTCCAACACCATAACTCAAATACATCAATTCTTCTAGTCTTCCTTATTCAGTATCCAACTTTCCCATGTATATATGAGGCTATTGAAAATAACCATGGCTTAGTCCTTAGACTGACATCTTTGCTCTTGAATAAAGAGTTCTTTTGCAGAAGATTTGTCTAATGCAATCATACATCATTTGATTTCTTGACTGCAGTTTCTTTGAATGTTGATAGAGGATCCAAACAAATTGAGGTCTTTGATAAGTTCAATCTTTTCTCCATTTGTCATGAAGTTACTTATTGGTCCAGTGGTGAGGATTTTTATTTTCTTTACACTGAGGTGCAACCCTTACTGAAGGCTGTGGTCTTTGATCTTCATCAGTAAGTATTTTAAGCCCTCTTCATTTCCAGCAAGCAAGGTTGTATCATCTGCTTGTTGTTATTGAGTCGTCCTCCAATCCTGATGTCATGCTCTTCACATTGTGCAGTTTGTTGAATTATTTGTTCCACATACAGATTGAATATGTAGGATGAAAGAATACAAAACAACCCTGGTACACACCTTTCCTGATTTTAGCCAGTCAGTATCCATTCCCTTGTTCTGTTAGATTGACTACCACTTGATCTATGTATGGGTTCCTCATGAGCACAATCAAGCAATAAGGAACTAGCAGTCAAGAAATTAAATGATTTATTACATTGGGTGAATCTGCTGCAAAAGACCTCTTTAAAGTGTTAAAGAGCAGGGATGTTACTTTGAGAACTAAGGTGTGCTTGACCCAAACTGCTGAATTTTCAATTGTCTCATATGCATGTGAACTAAAGAAGACTGGAAAAGAATTGATAAATTTGAATTGTGTTGTTGACAAAGAATATTGAAAGTACCACTAACTGCCAGAAGAACTAACAAGTCTTTCTTGGAAGAGGCACACCAAAATGCTCCTTGGAAGTGAGGATGGTGAGATTTCATCTGTCGTTCTTTGGACATGTTGTCAGGAGGTATCAGTCCCTGAAAAAGGACATCATGGTTGGTCAAGTGGAGGGTCACTGAAAAAGAGGAAGCCGCCTTCAGGAGATGGATTGACACAGTGGCAGCAACAATGGGCTCAAACAGAACAAGAATTGTAAAGATGGTACCGGCCCAGAGAGTGCTTTGTTCTGTTGTACACTGGGTCGCTATGAGTCAGAATCACCCCCAAGACAACTAACAACAACACTTACTCTTCAAAATTATAATTTTGATGACTATTTACTATTTCACCAGACTGGTATATGATAATAAATCAATTTCTATATTGGTAGATATTGAGATTGTTTGTAGATTCTGCTTAATTTAAATAGTATAAATAGTAAAGGAGTTCTGGTAGTGTAGTGGTTATGAGTCCGGCTACTAACCACAAGTTTAGCAGTTGAAACTACCAGCTGTTCTGAGGGAGAAATATGAGGCTTTCTAATCCCAAAACATTTACAGCCTGGTAAAACCTATTCAGGGTCGCTATGAGTTGGAACTGACTCCTTGGCACACCACCACCACCAGTAGTGAGCATTTTTG
>NW_006408582.1:0-9085 GCF_000296735.1 Chrysochloris asiatica | reverse complement strand
AGATGGATTGGCCAAGTGGCATCAATGGGCTTACGCGTGGCAACAATAGTGAGGTTGGCCCAGGATCAGGCAGTGTTTCCTTCTGCTGTGCATAAGGTTGCTATGAGTCGGCACCAACTTGATGGCACCTAATAACAACAAAGTTTTATTTATTTAGTTGTTGTTGACAATATATACCGAAAATGTACACCAATTAAATAGTTTCTAGGATTGCTATGGGAGTCTTGGTGTGATGCTGTGGGTTAATTTGCTGGACTGCAAAGTCAGTCTGATCTGCAAGGTCAGTGGTTCAAGCTCACCAGCTGCTCAAGTTCAGCAGCTGCTCCTCTGAAGCCTTATACAGTGTCGCTATGGGTTGGAATTGACTTGACCACACACAACAAGGGTCGCTATTAGTCGGAACTGACTCGACAGTACATAAGAACAACAACAACAACATATATACTGTTCGGAGTCCTAGTGTGGTGCTGTAGGATAAAGCACTGGACCAAAAGGTTGACTTGAACAAAGTCAGCTGTTCAAACTAACCAGCTGCTCCTCAGAAACCTTCCATGGGGTCACTATGAGTCAGAACTCACTCAACCACCTTGAAGAGCAACAACAATACATACTATTTGGAGTCCTCGTGTGATAACCCGTGGACCACAAGGTGGGTTTGAACTACAAGGGAGACAGTTCAAATTCACTAGCAATTCCTTGGAAACCCTATACAGGGGCACGATGTGTTGGAACTAACTAGATGGCACTTAACAACAACAATATATATGATTTAGTGAGACTGATTACATTCTAGGAATTGTGCAATCATTGTAACCTGTCTTTTCTGTGCTGTTCCTTTCTCATTAATGTAACTAAGCTCACTTCCGGTTTGCAATTTGATTTCATACAGGTAGTTTTTAAAAGAGTGTGATGCTTAAAGCAGTCTTTTTTTTTTTTTTTTTAACTAGTTAAGCTAAAGTATTGTTCAGTTTTCGGATTTAATGATTATATCAGAGTAGTAGTTTCTAAGTTTCATTCCCCCTCTGTAGCTACAGAAAGTCTGGAGTTTATGAGAAATTGAAATTCGGTTCTGTATTTTCTACTTTTGGTCAGGATTCTTTTATGGAATCTTTGATAAAAATGCTCAGTAATAGTTTGCTGGATACCATCCAATTCTGGTCTCATGGCAAAGGAGACAGATCACGTAGGCAATTAGCCACATATTCCATATCCTGCTTCTATTCTTGATTTTCCATCTCTCTATGCTATTCTATTGTGCATAGGGTCTCTATGAGTTGGTACTGACTCGATGGCACCTAACAACATGGTGTTCCAGGAGAAGGACGAAAAATCGGAGTATCTTAAATGGCGCTTGCAAGCTTTGATGACCACAGATACTATGCAATGTACTGGAGGATAGAACAGAATCCCTGAATGTGTAATCAGTTCAGTTAACTAGGGTGCCTTCTTAAACCATGACCCTAAACCTACAAACAAAGGAACCAAATTGTGTGAGGTGTTTGGTTGTACCTAAGTAGACACAGAAACTACTTTGTATTTTTTGTTGTTGTAATTTTCAATATATCTACCACTGTTCTGTGGGAGAAAGATGAGGCTTTCTGCTGCCATACAGATAGATTTACAGCCTAGGAAACCCTGTAGAGGGTTGCTATGAGCTGGAACCAACTCCACAGCACATAACAACAACATCACACTTTTGCCAGTTCTATTTTTCACAGGTGTACAATTTCTTGGCAGCAATTACAGTAAGTGGCTGTGTAACTCTACCTTAATTGCTGTGATTTTTCCATCACTGTTAGCCCTCCCCTCTCCTTCCTTCCTGCCACTGGTAACTACCGATAAACTGGTTCTGTACATTTGTCTTTTTACGTAAGTGAGGTCATACCATATTTGACTTTGTGATAGGTTTATTTTACTCAGCATAATATCTTCAAGCTCCATCCATACTACAACGTGTATCAAGAGTGAGGGTGCTTCAAAATGTTCATTGAGAAAATGGAATGAAAAGATAATGGATTTTCTCCATTTTCTCTTTGAAGCACCCTAGTATATTCTTATGATTCCATGTTTATTGACAAATTGCTTCAAAAAGGATTATACCAATTTATACACCAGTGTATGAGTGTATGTGTTTTACCAGTTTTGTATGTGTTGGTTTTTATCATTTTTTCCCTTATGCTTGCTTTCAGTGCTATTGTTTGTCTTAAAAACTCTATTGCTATCAAGTCAAGTCCAGCTCATAGCCAACCCATAGGACAGAGTAGAACTACCCTATAGGGTTTCCAAAGCTGTACTCTTCATAGAAGCAGATTGCCACAGCTCTCTCTCAAGGAGCAGCTGGTAGATTTGAACTGCTGACCCTTCAGTTAGAAGCCCAGTGCTTAACCAATGTGTCACCAGGACTCCTAATTTTTGTCGTTAAGTCCTGAAATTAGCTAGTAACTACTAGTAATTTGGTGCTATAGGATAGGCACTGGACTGCTATCAGCAATTCCTCACAAACCTTACGTGGGGTCTCTTTGGGTTGGAACAGACTCGATAACACTTAACAATGACTACTAATTGGCAAAAGAGGTAAGTGGTACCTCTCATGCTTTTATATTTAATTTGATGCAGTAAGTAATTGTCTTCATTTGAATTCCTTATTACTAAGGAAAAATAAAATACCATCAAAATGAACAACTAGTCTTAGAAACCTGAAGAAAATGATCTCAGTGACATGCTTCTTGCTGGTTTGATAAACTAACTGTGGAGAGCACCTGTCATTATAACCACTTCAGGTGAAACTACGAGAATCCATAAGGCACACAGGTGATAGATTCACTAGAGGCATTTGAAATCCCATCCACTTGATGGTCATAATTGGATAACAATAGCGACTAACTTTAGGGACAGCCTCAGGATAAACCAGGTTTGTGGTACACAATAACTGTTGAATTATTCCTGGCTTGTTCTGGAAATCCTGAGGATTTTTGTCCTGTTTGAACAATTTTACTGGTTAAAATGAAAAACTAACAGTGACTATTGTGTCAACTGTGACTCATAGTGACTACATGTATGTCAGAGTAGAACTGTGCTCCAAAGGGTTTCTAATGGCTGACTGTTTAGACGTAGATTGCCAGACTTTTCTTTCAGGGTACCTCTGGTTAGACTTGAACCTCCAAACTTTTGGTTAAAACAGAAGGACTCGTAACTGTTTGTGCTACCTAGGGACTCCACATAAAGTTCCATCTTTATTTTGCCAAGTGAGGTGTGGAAGGACACCATTTGAACGCCATTAGTCTTGTTTGTACCAAGCTACTATTGATACCCCACACTTTGGCTCCTGGACAAGATTTTGTAAAGCAAGAGCTAACATAAAAGCACTCACAGAAAGCTAGGTCTTGTGAGGGGGCACCAAATGACTTTCTGCTGGAATATTGGTCTCCTGTTCTTGTTCCCTTGCTCACAGTAATGTCTCTCTGCTCTACTCCCCAGGCAACACCCTCCATTTGCTCTCTGTTCCTGATCCTAACCTGTTGATCTTTGCCAAAGAAAATCACACTCACATACAATCATGTGCACACACACACCTGCTTTTATTATAAATTGAAGCTTTTTTCATTTTCTCTATTGTCTCAGATCTCTCATACTGCCTTTTCCATGCAAGTCTGCTGCCGAGTCCTTTCCTCACACTTTAAGAAAATGGAGGGCAATAGAAGTCACCGTCCACCAATGCAAGTTTCCCTACACCTACTTCTCGGAGTTGCCCATCTTTTCCTTGGAGTTTCCTGCTTTTCTTTTCACCTGGGCATTGTTTGTTTTGTTTTGCAGATTTACAAAGCAAAACAAATCTGTTATTTTAGAGATACTGGGTTTGTGTAAAGATTAGAAAAGGCTTCCCCACTCTGAATTTTAAAAAAAATTTCCATGGTTTTCAGTAGAACTATTTGTGTATCTTTTCATTTAAATCTAGAATTCATCTTGCTTCAAACTATTAAGATCTAAGTTCAATTGTTCTCCGCCCCCCCAAAAACCCTTTACCTTCCAGTCCTCCACATTACTGAAATTACTCCTGATAAGATCAATGATGAGCATGTTGACAAATCCAAACATTACACCTCAGATCTCTTTGTGCTCAACTCCTCATAGCTTTCAGGACAGCTGGCCACAGTTCTGTTTGAATTCTTTCTTGTCTTAGCTTCTGGAATATCAAGTTGTCTTCCTCTCTCACTTGAACACATGTCTGAGTCTCTTCCTGGCTCCTCTATACTAGTAATTACTAAACTTACTGTTTGGAGTTTCCCACAGCTCAATCTTGGGTCCCCGCTTCTCTTTCTTTTTAGGTGATCTTATCAACAACAACAACATCAATGTACATGAACTAAATCGTATGTTAGTAGTTCCACAGTGGTGCAAAAGGTTGATGCACTTGCCTTTTAACTAAAAGAATGATTTGAGTTCACCCAGAGGCACATTGGAAAAAAGGCCTAGTGAACTACTTCAGAAACATTAACCATCAGCAACACTATGGAGCACAGTTCTATTCAGACACCTTGGGGTAGCCATGAATCAGAGTAGATTTGACACCAACTGGCTGAAATACCATATTTATTGCTTTATTCTCAAGCAATTTCTCAGCTCTAGACTCACATATCACTCTCAACTTGACATCTGAATTTGTATGTATCACAGATCTCTCAAACTTAACATGTCCAACAGAGGATTCTTAAATTTTTCCTCCTGAGATGATTTGCATTATTGCATTTTCACTTTACCTCCCTGAATCAGGACTAGGTATCCCACTTATTGTCAGGTAACTTGTTTGCCTTCTAGGGGAGGAGATATTTATGTACCTTATTGTCAGGCTAAACTGATGGGGCTACACATTCAGCCTGAAATCTGGAGCAAGACATATGGAGCAAGACTTACAACTGCAGACATATAACGGGAACTAAAACCAAACCATTTCAATAAATCATTACAAGTAAGTATTTTATACCATTGTTCCAATTTGGAGATTGTTTATTACAGCATCATAACAACCAAAATTGACTTATATATTCCCCTTATATAAAGGTGTTTCCTTTACCTCTCCACCCATAAATAAACTTTCCTATGCCAGTACATGGAGTCCTGATATGGCATCATAGAATAAGCACTTGACCTACATTTTGAACCACAAGGTCAGTGGTTCAAACTCATCAGCTGCTCCTAGGAAACCCTATACTGGGTCACTATGAGTCAGAACCAACTCGAAGGCACTTAACAACAACAACATGCCAGTAAATGGAGTCATGGTATGGCACTGTAGGATAAACACTAGACCACAAGCTTGATTTGAATGGTAAGGTTGGTGGTTCAAACTCACCATTCACTCCTTGGAAACCCTATACAGGGTCGTTATGACTCAATGGCACTTAACAACAACAACAATGCCAGGAAATGATATCATTATTCATCTGCCTATTTGCTGTTTCGTATCTCCGAGTCAGTTCCAACTAATAGCCACCCTGCATATAGTTTCCTAGAAGCAGTTGCTGGGTTTGAACTACCAAACTTGTGGTTAGCAGTTTTGTGCTTATCCTACAGCACCACACCAGGATTCCATCTACCTACTTACTCCTTAACAAATTAGGAGTCATTCGTGATTCTTCTTTTCCCTTTACCCTATATGTTGGATCTGACTTGAGAATAGTTTGGTCATATTTGGTTTTATATATTGCATCAGTATGTGTGACCATTTCTAACTCCAAAATATATGACCAATTCCCCTCAAAATAATAACTTTAATAGTCATCTCTTGCCTAGATGGAATACTATAGCTTCCTAACTGGTCGTCTCCTTCTGTTTTTGCCTTTTTCCAATCCATTCTTTATACTGCAGCAGAAATCATCTCCAAAGAAAAATTGGATCACATCATTCTGCTGCTTAAAACCTTCGTTGGTTTTTCATTAACTTTAGCATAACAGTGAACACTTCATGAACTCCAAGTAATGACTAGTCTGCCCTTTGTATCTCTCTTCAACCCATTGCACACCAGATTCTCCCTTCATTATCTTGGTTCAGAAACACTAATCTTCTTTTGCTCTTCAAACAGAACTAACTCTTTCCTACCTTAGGACCTTTGAATATGTTACTCCCTCCATCTACAAAGCTTTTGCTTTCAATCTTTGAATTCATTCTTTGAATGACTGTTTTGAATTATATTTGACCTTAAATGTCACCTTAAAAACCATTCCTGACCACTCAATATAAAGCATATTCCCTCTATGCAAATCTCTATCTTGATTACTTTTTCTTAAAAAGAACTAACTTCTAAATAATTTATTTGAATTTTTTATTATGAATTGAGTGAAGGTTTACAGAGCATATAATCAGTTTTACATTAAACAAACCATACACTTTGTTTCATTTCAATTATTGCAATCTGCTCCACGTAACAACAGCTATTCTATTTATGCCCTGTGATTCTTATTTCCATTCCACCCGCCTTCTCAACCCTTCTGAACTTTGTCCTTAGAGAAATCCAGATATGAGGGCCATAGTCTCAGGTTCCTTCAATCTCTTTCTGACCAGTAAACCCGTTTTTGTGTGTGTATGTGATAATCTTGAGTTTTGTTCCACATTTTCTCCCATTCTATCCAGGACCCTCTAATGTGATTCCTTTCAGAGCAGTTGGTAGTAGTAAGTGGGCACCGTCTATTTCTTATCTCAGGGTCATGGAGGCTGATGTTCATGTGTTCCATTAGTTCATTAGAGTAATTCATTCCAAGTTTCTTTAATTTTCATCACTCTTATTTCTTTTCCACATGGACATACCAATAGTTGCACCTTATATGGCCCTTCACGAACTTTGAAGATCTCAGTTGCTACTCACCAAATGGACTCAAGCTTAACACTTGTGAGGACAGGACAATGTTTCGTTCTGTTGTGCATAAGGTCGCTATGAGTCAGAACTGATTCAATGGCACCTAACAACACCAACTCACCAAAGTATGATGTAGAACATTGTCTTTGTAAACTATGCTATGCTTGTTGGCCATGGTGTCACCTGAGACTATGGTCCTGAATCCTCAGGCCCAGCAACTCATTGCCTCAACCTATTTAAATAATGTCTAAGATGTTTTCATCATTTTCCCCCTTGTATGCTCTACCATGGAGTCCTGGTGTGGTGCTATGGGTTAATGCACGGACTGCAAGGTCAGTTTGAACCACAAGGTTGGTGGTTCAAGCTTACCAGCCACTTCTCGGAAACTTTGTACAGGGTCGCTATAAGTCAGAACTGGCACTTTGCAACAACAAAAATGTTCCACCACATTCATAGGTGTGTTTGCAGCAATGGTAAATACCCATGTACAAATATCCTCTGTCAGACTCATATATTTGTGGATATATTCCCACTGTTCTATCCATACCTGTTCAGCCTGTGTATCTGTCCAGGTATCTACCCACGGAACACTGTTATTACATGGTTGTGTATATTGCAGTATTTACCTGTATCCCCTTTAAGCTTTGCATTCCTTCCCGTGTCTTCACATGAAGACCCCATGTCTTCATCATTCTTCTGCCACTCTCCCTCTTGTATTTGCCTTCCACATCACCTGAGTTAACAAATGGCTACATTTTAGCCACTGGTGTGGTACTGTAAGATAATCACTGGCTTGCTAACCATAAGGTAGGCAATTAAAATCCATGAGATACTCCTTGGAAACCCTATACAGGGTTGCTATGAGTTGGAATCGACTTGTTGGTATGTAACAATGACACTTTAGACAGTGAATTACTCTCCCCTTCCTCCTACCCCTGGTAGCCATAAAAGAATGTTTGTTTTAGCATAAACCTTTTCTTGACTAATTTCACATAGCATAATGTCCTCCAGGTTCATTCGTGTTCTGAGGTGTTTTGCATAGTAATTCCATTGAGTGTATATGTACAAAAGTTTAACTATTCTGTTGAAGGGCACTTACACTGTCTCCATCTTTATACTGTTGTGATGAACATAGGTGTGCATATATCTATTCATACCATGGCTCTTATTTCTTGGGGATGTATATCAAATAGAGGGATTGCTGAGTTGTATGGTATTACTGTTTCCAACGTCAACATAATTTTTAACTTACCTGTTTTCCTTATAAGAATGTATCATTTCTGAAGTCAGGGATTGAATCTGCTTGTTTTATATCCAGAACCTAGTATAAAATGGATGCTTAGTAAACATATGTTGAATGAATGAATCATTTCATAGTATGCAATTCTTGTACAGGGTGGATTACTCTGATAGATGAATAAACCTCTATCTGACTTTAATCTTAGGAAACTTCTTTGGTGGGTTCTTGTCTTGATAAAGGAAAGCATTAAATATTCCACAGTGAATGTCTTTCATTCACCTAATACACTGCTCTTGATGCAGAACCACCCCTCAACTACCAGTTCTGCCAAGCCCTTGATTCTAGGCCTGCTGCTTCTCATTAGCAGAGTGACCACATCGCTGAGGACAGATTTCCCTGTGGTAAGTAACAGATTATTTTTATCCAAAAATGAAGCCACAGATTGCTCATTTCCTGGCACAGGCTAGGACAAGATCTCTCAATCAAGATCATGGGTCCCACTGGAGGCAGGCATGCTGCTCTACTCTTGTACCCCACCTGAGCTTCCTCATGCGGTCATCTGGATCCCTCTATCTCTGCCATTTGTCTCAAGTCAGTCTTTCACCAGCCATGTCTTGCATCCCAATCCCCGTACTCCAAAAATTTTCTGTACTCTTTTATTATTATTTATTTGTAAAATTTCTAGGTACACAATCAAATGGTCCATTCATTCATTCATTAAACTAATGTTTACTAAGCTAAATATTCAACTAATGTTTACTAAGCTAATGCTAAACCTGTGGCCAAGCTGATTCCTATTTACTGAGACCCCATGCACTGTTATTGTTGTTGCTATGAGTCATTGTGAGATCTTGGAGCGGCAAGATTCAGAGTCCTGGTGTGGTGCTGTGGGTTAATGCACCAGACTCCAAGGCTGTTTAGCTACAAGGAGCGGAAAGCCTCATCTCTCTCACGCTGAGGGCCTGGTGGATTCGAGCTGCTGACTGTGGGGTTCG
>NW_006408581.1:17866972-17868497 GCF_000296735.1 Chrysochloris asiatica | reverse complement strand
ATTCATTCAATCCTTCATTCATTCCTTTGTGCGCTCACTGCATCTCAAGACTCTGTGTTCATTTTAAGGCAAAATGAAAATTGGTTCCTTGCTTATATGAGAAAAGTATGTGTGACCAAATAACCCCAGATTGATATATTTAAAATTTTTGTAGAAAGAATTCGCTCCTAGTCATTTAAAAAAATAATTCCCCAAAAAATGAAATAATATTTCTTTTTTTAGGCAACAAATGTTATCTATTATTTATCCCACATTTTTCTTCTGTACTGAACCATCATAATGAGCCCTGGTGTGGCACTTTAGGATCAGCACTGTATTCCTAACCACAAGGTTGGTGTTTCAAATGCCCCAGCTGTTCCTCGGAAACACTATACAGGGTCACTATAAGTCATAATTGACTCCATGGCACTTAAAACAATTCATCTAAGTGTACAAATACAGTTTCACAGCTAAAAATTTCAAGCTTATTAATTGTCAGTGTATTACTAAACATATCAGCTGATTTGGTTTCATAGTTAATGAATAGCATTCACAATTATTCAAAAAGAATAAACATAGCAGGTCTGAAAATGCTATCCTTAGATCAACTTGAAAGGTTGGTCTTTGGGAACTTAGATTGGAGGAGGGTTTCTACCATTCCTTAAATGATAAAAGTGGTTCAATATACCTAAGTTCTTTCTGCAAGTAACATAGTTTATGCTTTCTTTCTTCTGAGAATGTTGAGTTTGGGTGCACGTTAGGCAGAGGATGTGCAGGCAGCATTTTACATGTGTTGTCCCAGTTCTTTGTATACTAGAATTAAGCACAACCTGTGGGTTCCACTGGGAAAGGATTCCGGGGAGCTTGTGCCTGCTTTCCTCCACACTTTGTCACTTGTGTCGTATCACTTTATTTATATTGCTTTGTGTTTTTTCACTAACATAAATCACAGCCATGTTATTACAATATGTTGAGTTCTGTGAGTCTGTTAGAGAATCATCAAAGCTTAGAGTTATCTTTAGGACCTTTGACGTACATAAGCACATTCAGTCACATTTGTTCACGATGTATAATTAAAATTATTTCATGATGTATAAATACTACTGGATTAAATTTGTGAAAAAAATGCTTTTTTTTCATCTAAATTCATAAGAGGTAGTAATTTATATAGCCTTTCCTTTCTATAGTTTTCTTTTTTTCTAATACACTTAAATGGTTTGATATCAGGGTATACATGCTTCATAAAATGTCTTGGACAGTGTTACCTCCTCTTCTATATTCTGGAACAGATGTTATCAAATTGCTGTTAATAATTCTTTAAATTTTTGGTAAAATCCTCCAGTGAAATCATCTAGACCTTGAAAAATTTTTTTTTTTTTCGCTGCCTTTTTTTAAATGATGGTTATAGAGCTATGCAGGTTGTCTATTTTGTCGTCACTGAGTTTTAATAGTTGATGGATTTTAATAATTGATCCATTTTTTCTAAATTGACAAATTTATTAGGGTAAAGTTATACATAGTATTCTCTTACTATCTTTTTAAAGGC
>NW_006408581.1:17862355-17864613 GCF_000296735.1 Chrysochloris asiatica | reverse complement strand
TATGCTTCATTGACTTAATAATATATCTAGGATGCATCTCATGTAGAAATACACTTTATTTATTCTTCTATCAAATTGCTTAATAGTGCATTATAAAGAGGTATCACTTCTTTGGAATCCCCAAAACCAATCACCATAACCTTCTGAGCTGACCTAAAAAGACTAAGACAAGTGCAATACCGAGAGAACTAGTCTTCAGTCATCCACTGATTGCAGAAATATGTTTCAGCATTTCTAGACAGGCAGTAGATAGGCTTATAGGAGAGACAACAACATGAGTGAAGTGTGATCACCATGGAATGGCCAAACATTCAATAGCAAATGGGCAGTATTTGCCTAAAGACAAAATCCAGAAGGATTGGAAAAGGAGGGTGAATGGGAGCCAGAATCACGGACGAAGTGAGATAACTGATGTTCCGGAGACAGGATTGCAGTCATTCAGATGAACTGAATATATGACTTGTTGAATGTAAAACTGATGATCTTCTCTTGAAGCCTTCAGTAAATTCATAATAAAGATTAAATAAAAACACCCAAATACACGTTTTGTTTGCAATCAACCTGTGCATGCATAAACTGGGGGGACAGGAGGAGAGAAGGGTAAGGAATTATAATTAACACTGTAGTTTTCAACCATCGTTCATTTAGGTGGTTTCAGCTGTTTTCCTATTAACCACATTTTACACATACATTTTCTCACATATGCATATTTATCTGAAAAATATATCCATAGACAAAATGCTCTCATTTAAGGTATTTATAATGCATGTTTTGTTTATATTACAATAACCTTCAAGAGTATAGCAATTTATTTTCCCACCAACAGGTTAGTGTTTTCACATCCTTTCCACGAATGCATGTAAACTGCAAATTTCACTTGTTTTATTTCCTATATTCTACCACTAGTCTGTGCGTTTGTCATAATGAGGTGGCTTGCTTGTTGCTGTGATGTTGAAGCTAGGCTATCAGCAGGGTCACCCATAATGAACAGGTTTCAGCTGAGCATCTAGACTAAGACAGATGAGGAAGAAGAGGCAAACTATTCTGAATGTTTAGCTACTAAAAACCTTATGAGTAGCAGTGGAACACTGTCATATAATACTAGAATATTGAATGTTGAAGCATTAAGAATAGCACCAGAATATTGTCAGATATGGAAAGGAAATACAGCTTCAGGTTATGATATTTTGTTTAATAAAGATTCTTCCTGTGATTTTTCAGAAATAAGTTTTGACTAATCCTAATATCTGTATAATCTTCTGGAACTTCTGCCTTTGTTGCAGAGTGTCTAATCTGTAGTGTATATGGGCTCTTACCAAACTGAATTATGCCTGCTTATATATGGCCCATGTAGTACAATGTTCCGGCACCTGCTCTGTTGGAGAACATGATGTGCTCTATTATTTGTCCAAGCCTTGAAGTCAAGATCCAATGATCTGCTTTCAACTCACTCTCTTTGAGCCTCGTTGGCCTTCACAAGCACTTGGGAATTCCTGAAAGTTCTGAATACCAAATTAGAAGTATGGGGAGCCAGGGACGTTGTCGTGTCATTTGCCTTACTGCCTAATGCTGCTTGTACCAATGCCAATACCATTTCCCAGGGTTCCCTTGAGACCAGAAAACTTAGAACCATGGACCTGCCCTGTATCCCTCTTCCTTTCACTCTTTCCTTACTTGAAATAGGGGTACTTGCTCTCCTCTTTGTCTTCCTTTCTAAAATGAACTTACCTCCCAAAGTGGCATCCACAGGGAACAGATTGCCAGATAAAGGGAAATAAATGTATTGGTCAAGGCCCATAAATTGGGAGATGATTAAGTTTTTTTATGTCCTTTACAATACCATTGAACCATCACAAAATTTCTTTTGGGGGAAAAAAATGGCATGTATTTAAATTTTTAGGATTGGTGGACTCTTCTTGTTATATAAAGGGATTTGAATCAATTTTGTGTTGTAAATTGTGTGAAGATGCTTAGTCTGTGGTTCATTTGTGTTTTTTTATAATGTCATTTTTTCAGATTTTTTTATTTAATGTGGTTAAATGTACCAGTTTTCCTTTACTTTGTATGCTTGGGTTTTGTTCAAGAAATCATTCCATACTCAGTCATACAGATCATCACTATTTTCTTCTCAATTGTTTTTAAAGTGGATTTTTATATTTAGCTTTCTTTTTGTTATAAGGTAATAGCCTACTTTTCAAAAAATTCCATGTCAAAATTTAGCTTTGACAATTATTTGTCAGAGTGTTGTTCTCTACTGG
>NW_006408581.1:17852409-17854928 GCF_000296735.1 Chrysochloris asiatica | reverse complement strand
ACTCATAGCGACACTGTACAGGGTTTCTAAGGCTGTAAATCTTTATGGGAGCCGCAAATCAAGGGGCAGTGGTATGGTAGGATCCTTCCATGCAATGAGCCTTTTGAGCACATTTGTGTCTTCCTGAAATTGAGGCACTCCAAACTGTGCTGTTTTCAGCCTCGGTACAAATCAGAACATAATATTTTATATTTTCCCTACTACAATTTCATTTTGTATATTGTTATGGTTAAGTGCCATTGAATCTGTATATAGGAATATGCAAAACATGTCATTTTCTTGGTTTTCTGGCTCAAAGCAAAGCAAAACAAAAAACCTACTGAAACAAAAAAGAAAGAAGATTCTCAATTTGTAAGGTTTCCAGACTTCTTTGAACCTCAGAACTACATCTGTCATTGGATTACTGAAAAATAGCAAACACACCAGGTATTCATTAGTGCTAAAGGAAATTATCCTGCCACTTGTTCAGTTGCAAATGCCATCATTCTCCTATGGTGATAGAAGATCATTTGAAACCAGTCTGTTACTAACTGAGATGACAATGAAAACAAGTTATTCCTGCTGGCTAATTCTGTTTTATGTGTATTTTACCTCTCCAGTAAGCATGACTTTTACATCATTTTGAAAATATGTATGGTGAAAGCATACAGCTGTAAGTATGCATTTATTGTAAGTGGTATACATATGTTTTAGATGATCAATTGACTAGCATACCCTACATAGAGAATGTGTTGAAGAGATGTTAGTTGAGTAAATTAGGACTTAGAGTAGTGTAGTCTATCTTTTACTGACTAGTAAACAGAGTTTAAGAGTTTACTTTTATGCATCTTTAAACTTAATATGATTCATATGCAAAGATCTTTGGTACATTTTTGCATATATAATCTCCATATACTATAAAGAAACATACACTGAAACATAGGATGATGAAAGGAAAGAAATGCAGAGACAAGGAGTTCATTAGCAAAGGGCATCTTCAGGTTTTAATTATTCATTCATTCAATGAATCTTTAGGGATTCCATAAAGAACCAGTTTCCATTAAATCTCTTCAATATTATGGAGATTCTCTGTGTTTCAGAGTAGAACTGCACTTTGTAGGCTTTTGATGACTATGACTTTTCAGAAAGAACTTTTCTGCCCTTTCATCTGACATTAATTCTGGAGAGGTTTGGACCACCAGCCTTTACAGTTAGTAGTTGAGTGTTTAACCATTTGCAAGATCCAGGGACTCCTAGAATACTCTATGTTGTTGTTGTTAGGTGCCATTGTATTAGTACGGACTCATAGCGACCCTATGCACAACAGAACAAAACACTGCCTGATCCTGGGACAACCTCACAGTTGTTACCATGCTTGAGCCCAGCGATGCTGCCACTTTGCCAATTCATCTCACTGGGGATCTTCTTCTTTTTCTCTGACCCTCAACCCTACCAAACATGATATCCTTATACAGCAACTAGTCCCTCCTGACAATAGGTCCAAAGTATGAAAGATTAAGTTTGGTCATCCTGCCCTCCAAAGAGCACTCTGGCTGCACTTCTTCCAACACAAATCTGTTGGTTCTTTTGACAGCCCATGGCACTTTCAATATTCTTCTCCAAGACCATAACTCAAAAGCATCAATTCTTCTATGGTCTTCCTTATTCACTGTGCAGCTTTCACATGCATTTAAGGTTATTGAAAATACTATGCTTGGGTCAGGTGCACATTAGTCCTCAAGCTGACATCTTTGCTCTTCAACACTTTAAAAAGGTCTTGAGCAGCCGATTTGCCTAATGCAATATATCATTTGATTTCTTGACTGCTGCTTCCATTAGTGTTGATAGTTGATCCAAGAAGAAAGAAGTCCTTGACAACTTCAATGTTTTCTCTGTTAAGTCCTCTTCACTTTCAGCAAGCAAGATTTTATCATCTGCATAATGCAGATTGTTAATGAGTCTTCCTCCAATCCTGATACCACATTTTTCTTCATATAACCCAGCTTCTCAGATTATTTGCTCAGCACACAGGTTGAATAAGTATGGTGAAAGAATACAACCTTGTCACACACCTTTCTGAATTTTAAACCATTCAGTGTTCCCATGTTCTGTTCCAACAACTGCCTCTTGGTCCAGGTACAGATTCCTCATGAGTACAATTAAATGTTCAGGAATACTCATACTTCTCAATGTTGTCCATAGCTTGTCATGATCCACACAATCGAAAGCCATTGCATAGTCAATAAAGCACAGGTAAACATCTTTCTAATATCCTCTGCTTTCAGCCAAGATCCATCAGATATCAGCATTGATATCCCTCCTTCCAAGGCCTATTCTGAATTCAGTTTGAACCTCTGGAAGTTCTTCTGTCAATGTATGCTTGCAGCCATTTCTGTATTACCTTTAGTAAAATTTTCTCACATGGAATATCAACGATATTGTCCAATGATTTCTGCATTCTGTTGGGTCACCTATCTTTGGAATGGACACAAATACGTATCTCTTCCAGTCAGTCAGCCAGATAATTGTCTTCCAAATTT
>NW_006408581.1:17850787-17852309 GCF_000296735.1 Chrysochloris asiatica | reverse complement strand
TACTTGTACAGTTCTTACTTTAAATACAAAGAATTAAAATTATACTAAGACATATCTAAATGTGAGCTTTTCATTGGCTTAATCTAGAACTGGATATGCTATTATTGTGGTTATTAGGTGCCATCAAGTTGCCATCAAGGTCACTCATAGTGACCCTGTACACAACAGAACAAAAGACTGCCCAGTCATGCGCTGTGTTCACAATCACAATCATTGTTGCATATGAGCCCATTCTTGATGAAACTGTGACAGTCCATCTCACTGGGGAGCTGCCTCTTTTTTGCTGACACTCCTACCTTGATGTTCAAACTGATCTTGCAGTCATAGCAACACTATGGACTGACAAAGTGGCAGCATCAATGGGCTCAAGAGTGTCAACAATTGTGAGATTGGCCCAGGACCACCAGGACTGGGCAATGTTTTGTTCTGTTGTACATAGTGTTGCTATGAGTGGGTACCGACTCAATGGCACATAACAACAACATAAATGATATGGGGTCCTGGTGTAGTACTGCAGGATAATGCACTTGACTGCAAGGTCAGTTTGAACATCAAGGTAGGAAGTTCAAATCCATCAGCCACTCCACGGAAACTCCATACAGGTTCGCTATGGGTCAGAACCGCCTCATGGCACTTTACAACTTCAATAAATGATATGACTTAAAATTTCTTTTCCTTTTGTGTATTTGCTGCTGTTACAACTCCACCACATATAGTCATTACTACCATGCCTGTGGTGATTTATAAAATTGATTTTTAAATAAAAATGAGATGGTTTGCACATCCAAATAAGTGTCTATTCTCAAAGTGTACCATGTTAAATTTATTAATTTGGAGGGGGGGTGAACAGCTTGCCACAAGAGATGTGTAAGTGATATAAAAAATAAAAGCAGCGGCACACTGTAAACTCAGCATTTCGTTTTAAATCGCAAACTAAAAGTAATATGTTTTATTTTTCAATACCTGATACTTCCCATAAATTCTCTCTACAACTCATTAGTTGGTTGTTTCTCAATAAATGCATGTTAATTTATTAGATACCTTCTATAAATCTTCTTCCTCTTTTTTTTAAAGCCAGCTATAAAAACAAATATAAAAGACTTTTTAAAAATCTCTTAAACACAAGATTTGACTATTGAGCATTTTCAAGTATACAGTCGGTGTTGGTTGTGTGCCGTGGAGTCAGTTCCTACTAATAGCGACCTTGTATAGGGTTTCCTAGTCTGTAAATCTTTATGGGAGCAGAACATTATATGGATCATGTTGTGTAACCACCATAATTGCTGTCAAGTTTTCCATCATCAGAAGCAGGTACTCATCACTTTCTGAACAATGGTGCCGCCTTCGCTCTTCCATCTGTCGTGACAGCCACTCATAAACTTTGGTCTTTAAGCATTTGTCTATTCTTTTGTTTGTTTGTTTGTTTCATATAAGTGACATCATACCATATTTGTTATTTTGTGATTGACTTACTGAACATGAGGTTTTCAAACTGCATCCATGTGGTAGTATGGATCAGGAC
>NW_006408581.1:17840128-17842712 GCF_000296735.1 Chrysochloris asiatica | reverse complement strand
CCCCAGCTTGAGAAATGCTGAGCATGTTCTTCCGTTTAGTTTTCTGCTCCAGATCTTTGCACATTTTGTTGTACTATTTGACTTTATCTTCTCGAGCTGACCTTTGAAATTTTCTGTTCAGCTCTTGGACCTCCTCATTTGACATTTAGTCCATTCTGACTCTTAGCAATCTTATATGATATTTCCACGACTGCAAAGTTTTATGGGAGCACACAGCCTCATTGTTTTTCTTTGGAGTGGCTGATGTGTTTGAACCACCAACCTTGAAGTTAGCAGCCCAATGATTTACCAACTGTACTACCAGGGATCCTTAGCTTACAGAACAACAATATGAGCATCACTTGTAGCTAGTACGAAATGTACCATTCAGAATTCTGCTTTGATTGCCTGAATCAGAACATTCCTAACAAGATCTCCAGGTGATACGTATGCACATTAAACTTTGGAAGCATTGCTGTATGGAACATTCCACATCAATAATCACGGGTCCAATAGCACTTAGCAATTAGACAGATGCTCTAGGGCAGTGGTTCTCAACTGCGGACAATTTTGCTCCATGGGGACCTTTTGACAGTGACTGTACACCCATTCCAGATTACCCAATAAGCAAGTACTTTTCATGTTATACCAAGGTAAGTACAGGCTTACTTGTATTTATTTACTAATCTGTAGTGAATCATTTCACATTTTTTTCACCATATCAAAGATTGCATCTGTCACTTTCCCAACCCCACAGCTCCTTCCTACAGAATGAAATCCCCTTTTCATATTTAGAATCCCTGACAGTGACCTAGTGCAAGTAAGTAAAGCATTCACAGATTTGCTTGTGCTTACCAATCTGTACTTAACAATTTTACATGAGTTTCAACACTTAGTGTGTGTAACTGTTCACTTGTTATTGTTAAATGTCATCGAGTCAGTTCTGACCCATAGCGACCCTGTATAAAGGTTTCCCAGGAGGAATTGGTGAGCTTGAACTGCCGACCTTGCAGTTCAAATGGGTTTGCAGTCTGGCACAGTAACCCACAGCGCTACACCAGGACTCCAACTGTTCACTACAAATCAGTAAATTAGCACAGTTAAGTTGTGCTTACTTAGTTTTTGTAAACTGTAATCGTTCCCTACTGGCGACACTTTTAAAGGTCACAGCTATGGTGCTGCTATAAGTCATTTATTGGAACAATTCAGGGATGCTGTGAAGATTTCTACAATGCACAGGACAGCCCCCCACAACAAACAAAGAATTCTCCTGTCTGAAATGTCAGTATTGCCACTGGGGAGTCTTGCTGCTGCTGGACAGTTTCCAAACTTTAGTGGATACCACAGGTAGGATTGCTGAGTCCTACCCCCAGAGTTTCTGATTGTAGGTCTGGGCTAGGGCCTGAGAATTTACATTTCTAAATTCCTAGGTCATTCCCATGCTGCCAGTACAGAAACATTGAGAATTACTGAAGATGCTACTCGACCCATTGTGATCTTCTGCTTTATCCTCTAGATGACTCTAGAAAATCCTGGTTCCCAATTCAGACGTTAACCTTGACCTGTAGCCTCCCAAGTTAACAGGAGCCCAATGTGCTTTGAAATCTAAAGATTGACAAGGGAAGCTAAGGAAATCTTTTCGAGGGTTGCTTGGGTTGGCGGTGGGGGTCACAGTCATGGCTGAATCAACAGAGAAGATACAGGCACCATTGTCATTTACAGATGATACCAGATGGCAGCTAAATTCAGAGTCCAGACTGCCTGAAGGGTTTGCTAATTACAAGAGCCTTCAGCTGCAGGAAACACCCTAATCACCCCAATGGCAGCTGGGCAGCCCCAGGGAAGGTAGGGTTGCCAGTAGAAATTTTTGTTTGGTATAAAGTAGGACTTGAAGGGTAACAATGACAAGTTCAATTTGGACCACATTTAACAGAGAAAAAGAGAGAGATACTTATGATGGGGGTGGCTAGGAGTGATCAAGGGTAACAGGTAAGTTTGGTGCCATGTGAATGCAATTAGATAGGAGTCAGCAGGGAAAGTGATGAGCAGCTGGAGTCCAGGCCCGGTCCTGAGGGAACCCATTTGCCCAGGCATCCCTGCACCTCTGAATGATGGTCGGCTTTCCAACAAGGTTTTATGTGAAATGTGTAGTTTCTACTTATGATCCACTGTTTGTGGTCCACTGTATGTTATCTCTAGCAAAAGAAAGAAAGTTTAGAGATTTAACCTTTCCAAAAGAAGGCATACATCTCTACTTTGTTTAATCAGCTATGCCTTTCTTTGGTTAGCAACCTACACTGAGATAATTTTGTTCTACAGGCGGCATTTAGCAAAAACCCCAGGACTGTGTGTGTGAGAGAGAAAATCAGCAGGGAGGGGAACTAGTACCCAAGCAGCTGTTTCTGGGCTAAACCCCAAGTCCAGGGCTTTGGGCCAAGATCACAATATCCTCCTTTGGTGGAAATGTCAGTAATATTCTTTGTAAACTTAGAAGCAGAGAAATGCATCTAAATATATAGGCAGAGAAATGCATCCAAACACTATATATATATATATATACATTTATACCAAATACGTACTATATACTTATATATAAATTAAAGAA
>NW_006408581.1:17839412-17840028 GCF_000296735.1 Chrysochloris asiatica | reverse complement strand
ACATGGGAGAACATTAGTTTTACATTCATTCTATCGTATATCATCTCATTGCCATGGTTACAATCCCCTCCATGCAATCCTTCCCCGTACCCCCCTGGTGTGGCACTGTGGGTTAATGCGCCAGACTGCAAATCCGTTTGAACTGCAAAGTTGGTGGTTCAAACTCACCAGCTGCTCCTTGGAAACCCTATATAGGGTAGCTATAGGTTGGAACTGACTAGATGGCACTTAACAACAACAACCATGAAGTGCTGGTGTGGCACTGTGGGCTAATGTGTCAAACTGTTAAATCAGTTTGAACTGCAAGGTAGGTGATTCAAGCTCACCAGCTGCATCTTTGAAACACTATACAGGGTCACCGTGTGTTGGAATCGACTCGACAGCACTTCACAACAACAACAACCATGAAGTGCAGGGTGGGGTGGGGTAGGGGAATCAATGGATGTGTGATACTTAAGTTTGATGTCCGCGTCTTCTGAGAAATTCTGTTTACAATGTCTTCCTGTAACAGCGCTAACAAGCAAAAACCAACCAACCAAACAAAAAATCCTGAGAAAATTCAACGTTATCACAACCCATAGGTCAGGTAGACATTGCGTTTTCTAGCTGTTTTTGA
>NW_006408581.1:17819671-17835027 GCF_000296735.1 Chrysochloris asiatica | reverse complement strand
TATATATATATATATATACATTTATACCAAATACGTACTATATACTTATATATAAATTAAAGAAACTCTGGTAGTGTAGTGGATTACAAGCTGAGCTGCTAACTGGGTTACTATGAGTCAGATTGACTCAATGGCACTTAACAACAACAACCGGTCTTGCGGTTGAAGCCAACTTGTAGTCCAGTGTTTATTCTATAGTACCATACAAGAACTCTCTCTATATAACTTCTAATGTAATATTATAGGATTTTTAAAATAGATTCTCTTAACGTTTTTATTGTACAGTGAAAATCATAGTAGGCATGCAATCCCAAGTATGTGCAAATTTCAAAACCACTTCAGCCTCGTTTGTGCCCTTTGTTGTACCCTGTAATTTCAGGAAGGGTGTAAGACATACAGTCCATTCCCAGAGAGAAAACATTTATTAATAGATCTCAAATACACATTTTTAAAATGTTTTGCCTCTGTGTCCCTTTCATTACATGTCCAGTATGAGTCTCTGGCAACCCTGTTTTCCTGTCTTTCTCTCACTTCAGTTTTCTCCCTCTCTGCAATTCCAACAAGACCTGACCACACCTTGGGTAATTAGAGCAGTGTTCCTCCTAGGACTGATGCATGCAGGCTCAGGCCTTTCAGATTCTACTCAAGTAAGGCTGTACCCATCAAACTAACTTTTCTCTAGCTAAAGGAAAGATAAAATCTCAAAGGTACAATTTCATAACTAAAATCAACTAATTTGTTGCTTAGCTAGAAGTCTCCCTTCTGCGAGAGGAAATAACAAGAACTCCCCGTTTTGCCAACATTTTATTTACAAATCCATGCCTTTATCACTTCGTGTCTGTCTCTTCCACCTTTAATATGGACACTTTGAGAGTTTCCCTAAGTTATATACAAGTACTGTGACTAGTGGTCTTTTGAATACATAATTTTTGGATGGATACAAGTAATGGTATTTTATTGTTGTTGTTATGTGCTGTGGAGTCGGTTGCGACTCAGAGAGACCCTCTACGGGGTTTCCCAGGCTGTAAAAATCTTTACGGGGTAGAAAGTCTCATCTTTCTCCAGCAGAACAGCTGGTAGTTTCGAACTGCTGACTGTGAGATTAGCAGCCTGATTCATAACCACTATGCTACCAGAGCTCCTTTAACCAGGTTTTATTTATGTAAACCCAGTAATCCAGTTGCTGCCAAATTGGTTATGTCTTTTGGTGACCCCATGTCTGATAGGACAGAACTGTACTCCATAGGGTTTTCAATAACTGAGTTTTCACAAGCAGATTGCAAGGTGTCTCTGGGTAGACTTGAAGTATCAACATTTCAGATAACAGCCAACTATATTAAAGGTTGCACCATTCAGGGAATCCTTTGCTTATCCCCAGTCCTTCTATGGGAGCAAACTTTCTTCACTTACAGGTCAGTGTTTAATGGAGGAAACGGCATCAAGTTCTCCCACACCAACGTTTCACTGGAAAGCTATGAGAAGAGCTTTCCTCAGTGTGTGAGAAGTAGGAAGGTTGATTCTGTCAGAGGGGTGATACCAAAACAATGATCTATAAAAAATTTTGTGCAGTGTTTCACTAGCAATTTTTATTTTATTATAAAAATATCACAGTTTTTATTAATAACAATAAAAACATTATTCATAAGCCCAGCTTACGTGAAGCAAGCAACATTCTTACAAGGCTAAAACTTCTGCTAATTTCCTATTTGAGTCGTCTAATTTGCTCTGGTCAAAGCTGTCATTATTATACAGTTCCAGTGACACTTGGAATCACAAGATTTCTTCTGTATTCTCTTGCACTGTGGTTTTCATTGCTTCCAGTGTTTTTATAATGGCTGATTTTGTCAAATTTTCTGGTGTTTTATTATTTGTACACCATAGCAATAACTTTTTTTTTTTTTTTTGCAAATGGAATAGTAATTAAAGGAAAAGTAGAAGTAATATATGAAAATTATGATTTATAAAAATAGTAAAGGAAAATTACTAGGGATTCTGATATAGAAAGAGGCCATGAGGGAGTGACATCATGAGTGACCATGCTGGGTGACGTGAACCCTAAGAGACACTGTTCAATGGACCAAAAATTCTGTTTTTGTACCGTTTCTCCTAAAAATTACACCAGAGGCACAAAAAGAGCTCTTTTAAGTATGATGGTATAAGGTATGTGTATCCAGATTCAGATTGCTTTGAAATTTTTAATATTTATATGAATACATGAGGGGACTTTGAAATGTTTATGAAAATATAGAATTAAAAGATAATGTAACTTTTCAATGAATTTTTTGAACTCCCTCATAGACCTCACAATTATCCAGTTGTCCATAGGCTAACTGTAAATACATCACAAACATACGAAATATAATAAATTTGGTGGTTGTTGTCTTCAGGTGCCGTAGAATCAACTCTAACTCTTTATGCACAACCTTTGTACACATCCCTTTATGCACAACAGAACAAAATACTGCCTGAATCTGCAGCATCCTCACAATTGTTGTTACTCTTGAGACCATTGTGCCAATCCATCTCATTAGGGATCTTCACGTTTTTCACTGGCCCTCCTTTACCAAGCATTACGTACTTCTCCAGGGACTGATCCCTCTTGATAATATATCCGAAGTATAAGAGATGAAGTCTCGCCATCTTGGTTACCAAGAAACATTCTGGCTGTAGTTCATTCAACACAGATTTATTTCTTCTTCTGGAATTCAATGATATTTTTAATATTTTTCTCCAACACTATAATTCATATACATCAATTCTTCTATGGTCATCCTTATTCATTGCTCAACTTTCGCAGGCATATGAAGCTATTGAAAATATCGTGGCTTGAATCAGGTGCACCTTAGTCCTCAACTTGACATCTTTGTTTTGATGACTTTTAAAGAGGTCTTGTGCAACGGATTTGTCTAATGCAATATGCTGCTTGATTTCCTGTCTGCTGTTTCCATGGGTGTTGATGGTTGATCCTAGCAAAATGAAGTCTTTGACAACTTCAATTTTTCTCCAATTATCTTAATGTTATTTATTGGTCCAGTGGTAAGGACTCTTCATTTCTTTATATTGTGGTACAGACCAGACTGAAGGCTGTGGTCTTTGTCTTCATAAATAACTATTTGAATCCTGATGCACTGTATAATCCAGTTTCTCAGATTGTTTGCTCGGCATACAGATTTAAAAAGTGTGGGAAAAGAATACAACTTTGGCCTACATCTTTCCTGATTTTAAACCATTTAGTGTCCCCTTGTTCTCTTTGCTCTTTGTCTATGTACAGTTTCCTCATGAACACAATTAAGTGTTCTAGAAAACCCATTCTTTGTAGTGTTACCCATAGTTTGTCAACATCCACACAGTTGAAAGCCTTTGCATAGTCAAGAAAGCACAAGTAAACATCTTTCTTGTATTCTTTACTTCCAACCAAGGTTCATCTGACGTCAGTTATGATATCTATCCCTCGTTCCACCTTATTGTCTGAATTGGCTTGAACCTCTGGTAGCTCCCTTTACTATAACAAGCAGTTTTAAAATTGTCTTTAGCAAAATTTTTACTTGCATTTTATATTGTTTGATGATTTCTGCATTCTATCTTTGGAATAGGCACTTATGTGGATCTCTTCCATTCAGTTGGACAAATTTCTTGGCATAGATGAATGAGTGCCTCTAGTGCTGCATCAGTTTGTTGAAAGATTTCAATTTGTATTCCATCAATTCCTGAAACCTTTTTTTTTTTTGCCAATGTCTTCGGTGCACCTTGGACTTCTTCCTTCACTACCATTAACTCTTGTTCATATGCTACCTCTTGAAATGGTTGAACACTGACCCTTTCTTTTTGGAACAGTGACTCTGTATATTCCTTCTATCTCTTTTTATGCTTTCTTCATCATCCAATATTTTGACTGTGGAATTCTTTAATATTGTAAGTCAAGTTTTGGTACTTAAAGCCAATTTACTACTAACATTTTGCTGCTGTTCAGAAAGTTTCCAATGGCTAATTCCTCAGAAGTGGACTACCTATTCTTTCTTCTTGTCATTGAAAATATTGAAGTTGTCAAGGATTTCATTTTACCTGAATCTATAGTCAATGCTCTTAAAAGCAACAGTCAAGAAATCAAGCGACATATTGCATTGGGCAAATCAGCTGCACAAGACCTCTTGAAAATGCTAAAGAGTGAAGATGTTGCTTTGAGAAATAAGGTGCACCTGACCCAACTCGTGGTCTTTTTAATCACTTCATATGGATGTGAGAGCCAAGCAATAAATAAGACAAACCATAGAAGAATTGATGCATTTGAGTTATGGTACTGGTGAAGAATATTGAAAGAATCATGACTGCCAGAAGAACAAGCGAATCTATCTTGGAAGAGGTACAACCATAATGTTCCTTGGAAGTGAGAATGGCAAGACTTTGGCTCATATTTTGGACATATTTTCAGGAGGAACCAGATCCTGGAAAAGGACATGATGCTTGGTAAAGTAGAGAGGCAGAGAGAAAGAGGAAAGCCCCCAAAGCAATGGATAGACATAGTGGCTGAAACAATGGTCTCAAACAATTGTGAGGATGGCATAGGACTGGATAGGGTTTCATTGTCTTGTGAATAGGGTTGATATGATTTATAACCCACTAGAAGTCACCTAATAATAGACATTGCATTTTTAATATTAATTACAAAGATATTAAAGGGTAACTTCTATGAAACAATTTAGCTAAATTATTGGACTTGGATGCAATGAATAAAGTTTCAAATTTTAGGCTATGTATATATTTCAATAAAGATCCAGAACTCGGATTTACCCTTGCCTCATAGGTATAAATAACTTGTAAATTCTCAGTTCTCTTTGTAAAGATGCTCACTTACCTGCAGCAGGTTTAATGACCCCTGACTTTAGAACTTTCATAGCTAAATAGCATATTATTTGTACTAAGTATTTCATATCATCTTCCGCTAGTTAGGGGGAAAACCACATTAAGTCATAGTTAGTTCCAGAATTATATGGAAGGCAGGATAGTGACTCTGAAAAAGCAAAGAGAAGTGATTAGCCAGTATCTAGAAGGGCTTAGAAAGAGCTCTGGTAGCATAGTGGTTACGAATCGGGCTGCTAACCTCAAGGTTGGCAGTTCGAAACTACCAGCTGTTCTGCAGGAGAAAGATGAGACTTTCTGCTCCCATAAAGATTTGCAGCCTCAGAAACCCTGTGCAGGGTCAATATGAGTCAGACCTAACCCCACAGTACTTACAACAACAAAGAAGGGCTTAAAGTTCTGAGAATTTACTACAGTTAAATAATGTTCAAGAATATGGGAACTTTTTTTTTTTTAGAATAAAACATATAAATCATTTTATAGTGACTCAAAACTTTGTTTTATTAATTCTCTCAAAACAAAACAAAAAGTATCTTCCAGAAAAGTAACAGGCAGAAAATAGTTCTGAGCAACAAGAGAGAATTATTTTAGAAATCATGAATGGGAAAAAAAAACAAAAAAAAAGCCTATTGGATGCACTGATGTCTCAATATAGACCAGTAACCTTTTTATAGCACTTAAGAATTCTAAACAGCATCTCAGTACATAACAGAAATGGAAATAGTTGGATAAAACAGTAACTCAGTATGGTTAATTCCCCCCAGAGATTTAATTCTCTTGCCCTTGTGAATTTCAACCTTTTGTATAGGCCATATCCTTGAGTGTGTTTAATGTTTGAGTCTTTATGCCTAAGGATAATTGACTTTAAGAAATGGAATAATTTTGACCACTCACAATTTTGTAGCAAAAATGAGAAATGATACCATCTTTATATTGCCCATTAAAATGTTAAGAGCAAGATAAGCAAGGGAATATGTATTTTAAATTTAAATCATCCAAAAATAGTTATAATTGGTTTCCTCCTAAGTCCTTCAAGGGCCTTCTCTCACCTTCCTGTCCAGAAAGTGATGTTGTATCAGTCACATTTCTTCTTCTCTATTTTAACTCACATAGAGAAGGGCTCTCCACTAGGAGAGCAGTCAGAGGAGAAAGGACAACCCCAGGGAGTCAGTGAAGCGAGGAACCTATTTGAGAGGCCTATCCTTAAATTTGGTCTGAACACTCACTATGTGTCCAATACTTATCAAGGTACTTTGAATTAATTAATATAATATTCATGAGCCTATTAGTACTAGTCCCATTTTATAGATGAGAAGCAAACAGGGTTTCTTATTTTTTTTTTTTTTTTTACTTTTCTTTTAGCTGGAGGAAGAAACAAAAAAAATCAAGAATTCAAAAGAATAAATGATGCCAAGTAGATAGGGAAAATGGAAACATCACACCCCTTAAACCAAGGCAAGAGGGCTTTAAACTCAGTTTAGAAACATCTGCCAAATAAAAACAGAACAGGAGATTTTTATCAGTATTCATTTTTCTCCTCAGGATGTAGTTCAAATAAACCGATTACTTAGTTCCTGAAGAGCTATCGGGTCAATTAACTTAGGTCATGTTCCAATGTCTATAAAATGAATATATTAATAAATAACCTGTCTGATCTACCTCTTAGAATTTCTCAGAGAATTAAATGAGATAGTGTATAAAACTATATCACCCAAACAATCCACATTATTTGCTCTCTATCCACAGAAATTTCCCTATTCAGTATTTATACATAATATTCCCTGAATAGGATTTCTTAACTGTTGTAACAATAGCAAACAACTGTTGAACATTTATTATGTGCCTGACACAGCATATTAATTAATTTAAGGATAAGGAACAAGGCTCTGGGAATTGATGGAATACAAATCAAAATATTTCAACAAACTGAGCAGTATTAGAGATACTTATTCATCTATGCCAAGAAATTTAGAAGACAGCTACCTGGCCAATTAATTAGAAAGATTCATACTTGTGCCCATTCCAAAGAGAGATGACACAATGTACTATGAAAATCATCAAACGATATGATTAATACCACATGCAGGTAAAATTTTGCTAAAGATAAGTAAAAAATGACTGCAACAGTACATTGACAGAGGTTCAAGCTGGATTCAGAGGAGGACATCAAATGGATGACAGCAGATAATAGCAGAAAGATGTTTACCTGTGTTTTATTGATTATGCAAAGGCTTTCAACTGTGTGAATCATGACAAGCTATAGGCAACATTGTAGAGAATGATTATTCTGAAACACTTAATTGTGCTCATGAGGAATCTTGTACATAGACCAAGAGGCATTTGTTCAAACAGAACAAGGGAACACTGAATGGTTTTAAATCAGGGAAGGTGTACACCAAGTTTGTATTCTTTCCCCATACTTATTAAATCTGTATGCTGAGCAAATCATCTGAGAAGATGAATTCTAGGGAAACAGGATTCTAGAGCCAGATTCTGGACTTCTAGGAGAACAAACAAATCTGTGTTAGAAGAACTCCAGCAAGAATGCTCCTTAGAAGCCATACTTCCCTCATACACCAGACATATTATCAAGAGGGACCAGTTCCTGGAGAACATCATGCTTGGTAAAGTGGAGGGTCATCAAAAACTAGGAAGTCCCCCCCCACCCCAATGAGATGGACTGGCACTGTGGAAGCAGCAATGGGCTCAAGCATAACAACAATTGTGTTGTTGGTACAGGACTGGGCAGTGTTTCGTTTTGTTGTACATAAGCTCACTATGAGTCAGAACCAACTGGACGACACCTAACAACAATGATAACCTAGCAATGTAGATAAAATGATGACCCGATTTTATGTATGGGAAACTGAGGCACAGCAAGATTACTTTGCCTAACATTACACTTCCAGGAAGAATAAGAGCCAGTATTTGAACATGGGAAGCTGCTATTCATAAGGTTTTCAGTGGCTAACCATTCAGAAGTGGTCTAGATATCCTTCTTCCTAGTCTGAAAGCTCCAGTGAAACCTGTCTACCATAAGTGACCCTGCTAGTAATTAAAACACCAGTGGTAGAGCTTCAAAAGCACAACAACACACAAGCCACTACTGACAAATGAGCGGTGGTGGTAGTTGTACTGTTAAAGAAACACTGCTTAATATTGGGGACAATCGGCTCCTACGAGAACTCTCTGAGTCAAGTTAAATGAAGATCCGCATTGTCAACAGAGACTTCTGGAAAACTTCCAGATAAATCCAATGTCAGTTATCTATTAACAGGGCTTAGGTGGAAACTCCAAATCCATTCTGTTCCCTTCAGTGACTTCTTTGTTGCTAGTGCTGTGGGGTCGCTTCCAACTCATAGTAACCCTGTTTAGGGTTTCCAAGGAGCAGCTGGTGGGTTTGAACCACTTACCTTGTTTTTAGCAGTCCAGTGCTTATCTTACAGTGCCACACCAGGGCCCCTCAGTGGCTTCTAGTCTGCTGTTTTTTCATAGTTTTCATAATTGTTAAGATGTTGGTGTTAATGTTCCTCAGCACTGGAAAGAAAGTATGGAAACAGAGCACCTTCAAATGCCAGAAGCTCACAGTTCTGACCAAGACTCATTTGTTTTTTTTGAATAAATGTGTCTCAAATTGTTGCAAGTCTTTGCTCTGGTCACTTTTTACCAATATTCTCATGGTTTCATGGAGGAGTCATCTCTTCTTTCCATAAGTATTTTCTACATCATTCTGGAAGCATTCTCCACACCAGGGCCCCTCAGTGGCGTTTTCCCTACCATGAGCTTGGATAGTCAAATAATAGATGACTCTGTTATCACTGGATGGAGAACGGTGTTTGCACTCTGTTACTAACCTAGAGCCTAGCAGTGTAAACCCCACTAGCAGCACCACAGAAGAAAGGCCTGACAATTGCCAAGAAAACCATAGGAATTATGGAGTAGTTCATCTGTCAGAATGACAATGTGTTTCCTTTTTGTTTTGTTTTTTCTTTATTGCCCCAATAATGTTGGAAACAGATCCATTCTGGGAAAAATATAGTCCCGGAGAACACAGGAGGGGAACTCTCAGAAACCTAGAATGAATATGGCATGGTGTTTAGACACCCAGTGAGCCAGTATTACCTAAATCTTAAATAACTCATCTTCTAGAAGCTATTCTCTGTAAATATGCTCATTTATAAAACTTACTCTTAGTTTTGAAATCCTGGTGTGGCACTGTGAGTTAATGTGCTGGACTGCAAGGTCAGTTTGAACCGTAGAGTCAGCAGTTCAAGCTTACCAGCTGCTCAACAGCACTTAAAAATAACAATACCACTCTTAGTTTTGAATAAAAGTTTTGATTAGGAATTTTGGTCTTGTCTCTGCTGAATTAATCAGAACAAGTATTTCTCCATCCCAGTAATAATAGCAAGGTGACCGGTGGCTCACTATTGACCACAAGGGAAACAAATGAGCTATGGACATGCAAGAAAGACAGACAGGCCAGCTGGTGGGTTTGATTCCTTCTTGAGTTAGATTTTCCTTCATATTGGTATGAGGAAAATAATCTGTAATATTACTAATAATAATCATTTCCTCTCAGTGGATATCAACAAATTATACAACAGTCATTTTTCATTACTAAAACAGTTAAAAATGAAGGATATTTGTTTTCCTTTTAAAATTGCCTATTCTACTTAAAACTGTAAATTTGACATTTTCAATTTTCACAGTGGATACAACCTTTTGAAGACTTTGTACACAGGAAAAGAATAATAGCAATACAACACAGTACATTCAACGTAAAAATGATACAAGGTCAGAAAATGTTATTCTAAAAATATTTATTAACCATCTTGTACAGGGATATTCTTTGTTAGGTGTTTAGTATAGAAAGTAGAAAATGTTATAGCTTGTATTTAAGAAGTTTATAGCATAACAGGAAAGTGAAATAAACAAACACATAATTATAATACAATATGAACAGTGCAAATAGCAGTGAAGTAAGCCTTTAGGTCAACACAGAAGAGGAGCTAGAAGGTGCTCCTCAGACTGTGGGTTTGAGAGAAGAACACCCCAAACAGACACAAGCACTTCCTTTTCTGTGAGGCACATTTTTTGCTACTTGGATTTGTTCCCAGCACACAGGTCAGGATTTTAGTCCTTTTAGGTTGCCTCATTGGACCTCATCAATTTAAGAAAACTCCTTAGGGTTTCTATAGGGTTTCCTTCCCCTAGAATAAAATTATGTTGTTGTCAAGTCAGCTACGACCCATAGCCACTCTATGCACAATAGAAGGAAACACCGCCTGTCCTGTGCCATCTTGAGCCCATTGCTGCTACCATGGTGTCAGTTCATCTCACTGGGGGTCTTCCTCTTTTTTTGCTGACCCTCCACTTTATCAAACATAATGTCCTTCTTTAGGGATTGGTCCATTATGATAATATGTCCAAGTATGAGAGAGAAAGTCTTTCCATCATTGCCTCCAAGTAGCATTCTTGATTTACTTCTCCCAACACAGACCTGATCGTTCTTCGGGCAGTCCATGGTACCTTCGATCTTCTTCTCCAACACTATTAATTCTTTTATGGTCTTCCTTATTCACTGACCAACTTTCACATGCATATGATGCAATTGAAAATACCATGGCTTGACTCAGATGCACCTTTGACCTAAAACAGATATCTTTGCCTTTGAACACTTTAAAGAGGTCTTGTGCAGTAGATTTGCCTAGTGCAAAATGTCATTTGATTTATTAACTGCTGTTTCCAAGAGTTTTGATAGTGGATCCAAGAAAAATAGATTGTTTGAAAATTTCAATCTTTTTTCCATTTATCATGGTATGATTTATTTGTCCATTTGTGAGGATTTTTGTTGTTATTTTACATTGAGGTGTAATCCATACTGAAGTCTTTGATCTTCATCGTTAAATATTTTGAGTCCTCTTTGCTTTCAGCAACCAAGGTTTTATCATCTGCACACTGTAGGATTTTTATGAGTCTTCTTCTGATTCCACATTCTTCTTCATATAATCCAGCTTCTTGGATTATTTGCTCAGTGTACAGCTTTAATAAGTATTGTGAGAGAATATAGCCCAGGTGAACACCTTTCTGGCTTTTAAACCATTCAGTATGCTCTGGTTCCAATTGAATAACTGTCTCTTTGTCTATGTAAAGTTTCTTCGTGAGCAAATCAAATGTTCTGGAATACCCATTCTACATAAGGTTATCCATAAATTGTCATTATCCACTCAGTGAAAAGCCTTTTACATAATAGTCAATAAAGCAAAAGTAAGCATCTTTCTGGTATTGTCAGCAATGATATCTCCAGCTCCATGTCCTCTTTTGAATCCAGCTTGAGTTTCTAACAGTTCCCTGTCAATGTACTGTTGCAGCTGCTTTTGAAATATCTTAAGAAAAATTTTACTTGCATGTGATATTAATGATATTGTTTGATGATTTCCACATTCTGTTGGGTCACCTCTCTTTGGAATGGACATAAATATAGATACTGTCTTCCAAATTTCTTGGTATAGATGAGTGAGCTTCTCCAGTGCTGCAGCAGTTTGTTGAAAGATTCCATCAATTCCTGGAGCTTTGTTTTTTTACCAATTCTTTCAGTGCAGCTTGAACTTCTCCTTTCAGTACCATCAGTTCTTAATTATACCCTATCGGGCTGTGAACCTTAAGGTCAGCAGTTCAAAACTACCAGCTGTTCCGCAGAAGAAAGATGAGGTGTTCTGCTCCCATAAAGATTTACAGCCACGGAAACCCTGTATAGGGTCGCTATGAGCCGGTTCCGACTCCACAGCACATAACCACCACCACCACCACCTCTTGAAATGATTCCACATTGACTATTTCTTTTGGTATAGTGACTTTATCTATAACCACATTCTTTTGAATCTTTTTGCATCCTTCAATATTTTGCCCATAATACCTTCAGTTTTTCAAATCAAGACATAAATTTTTTCTTCAGTTATTTCAGCTTGAAAAATTTAGAGTGTGTTCCTCCCTTTTGGTTTTCTAACTCCAGGTCTGTGTGCATTTTATTATAATACTTGAATTTGAGTGGCCCTTTGATGTTTTCTATTCAACTCTTTTACTTCCTCATTATTTTTACACATGAGAGTAAGTTTCAGAGTCTCTTCTGACATCCATTTTGGTCTTGTCTTCCTTTCCTGTCTTTACATTATATTATTTATTGTTAAATGTATGAGTTCCAATCAAAGTAAGATATTCTTTTAGCATTTATTACTATCTGCCTTAGTTTCCTACTTTTGAGGAGTCTACGTCAAGTCTGCTCCAGAAAATTGTAGGTGACTGTGCTTACAAATTCCTTGGAAACGAAGAGAAAGTATCTCATTTCCCAAGGAGGCATACAAAGGAGTGTGTTCCTTCCTCTAGACCCAAATCAGAGTTTTTCAAAATAAAATACTAGGCACTTGGAAACATGTATATTAAGTGATTATTTCCTTACTTTGACCCCATCCTGGTATGATTTCCTCCCTTGGTCTTTAGGAAATGTTTTGAAAATACTGTGAGCATATGTTGCTCAATACTGGGTCATAAATTAATGTCATTCATTTTGACAGCTTTGTCTGTAGAAGTCTGTGTTTAAATGCTGCAGGAATTTGCTTAGTTTCAACCTCGTAGGCTTTTGTAAATGTCACCTTTTATACTTGAAGCACATAATCTCCTCAAGTAATTAAACTGTTTTAAATGTAGTGTTTTTATCACGTGGTGATGCTGTGTAGGAGGAGTAGTTCTGAGGAATTGTAAATGTGCTTAAGGGATGAGGTTCTTTGTCATCCTTAAAGTGAGGAGTAGGGTACATGAAACAGGTGGAGGTCCAGCTTCCAGCTAATAGAGTTGCTGTCCACCCGTGTATGTGGAGGAGAGCTGTGCTCCCTGATGTTCTCACTGGCTGAATTCTCTGAAATGTTGTCAGGCCCTTCTTCCAAGGTGCTTTTTGATGGACTTGAGCCTCTGCTCTTTTTGGTTAGCAGTCAAGTGCATTCTCTATTTGCACTTGCAGGCATTCTCAGTTTGCAGCTGGAGTTTTTTTGTTTTGTTTTGTTTTGTTTGGGGGGAGGGGTTTTTATGGATTGAATTATGTCTTCCCAAAACATGTGTTGTAAATCCTAATCTCTGTGTTTATGATTATAATCTCATTTGGTGATGGTTGTTTCTGTTACGTTAATGAGGTAAGATTGTTGCTGTTAAGGGCTGTCCAGTCAGTTCTGACCCATAGTGCCTCTATATAAAGTTTCCAAGGAATGGTTGGTGAATTTGAACTGCTGATCTTCCCGTTCAAACCAGTCTTGTGATTGAGTGCTTATCCTACAGCACCACACCAGGACTCTGAGGCAAAATTAGTTTGCGGAATATCTTGAGTCAAATTCCTTTAAGATATAAAAGAGATTAAACAAGTGAGCCGAGACAGGAGAGAAGAGATGCCAAGTCACACGAAGATCATCCAGGAAAAGCTCAGAAGAGACAAGTTTCTTCCTCCAGAGTCAACAGAGTGAGAAAGCTTTCCCCTAGAGGTGGTACCTTGAATTTGGACTTCTAACCTCCTAAACAAGGAGCTATCATAGCGCAATGGGTTACCAGTTGTGCTGCACAAGGTCAGTAGTTTGAATCTTCCGGTGTTCCACAGCAAAAAGATGAGGCTTTCTGCTCCTGTAAAGATTTACTGCCTTGAAATTCCTAAAAAGGTTCACAATGAATTGAAATTGACTCCACAGCCTGCCTCCTAAACTGTGAGAAAATAAATTTTTGTTTGTTAAACTCTTCCCCTTGTGGCATTTCTGTTATATCAGCATTAGATAACTAAGGCAGGATTATGTTGTTATTGTTGTTGTTAAGTGCCTTGAAATTGGATGTGACTCATAGCGACCCTGTAGAAGGTTTCCAAGGAATGGCTGATGGTCTTGTACTGCCAGTTAGTAGCCTGATGCTTATCCTACAACAACACACTAGGACTCCAGGACTATGCTGTTGTTGTTAAGTGCTGTAGAGTCAGTTTGGACTCATAGCTCCCCTGTATAAAGTTTATGAAGTGTGGCTGGTGAGTCTGAACCACTGACCTTACAGTTCAAACTGACCTTGTGGTCCAGTGCTTATCCTAGTACACCACACCAGGACTCCGGAGAGGAATACAGAAGCAGTTTTATTAAAGTGACTCCATTTTCTTCTGGTGATACTTTTGCTGGTACGTCATCTCTCATACTTTGGACAAGGAGGGACCAGTTCTTGGAGAAGAGCAGCATGCTTGGTAAAGTAGAGGGTCAGAGAAAAAGAGGAAGAAACCCAAAGAGATGGATTGGCACAATGGCAGGAGCAATGGGCTCAAGCGTAGCAATGGTTGCAAGGATGGCGCAAGACCAGGCAGTGTTTCGTTCTGTTGTGCTTAGGTTCCCTATGAGTCAGTACCAACATGACTGCACTTATCACCACCACCACCAACATTACTACTACAGAAAGGCTATGGGACTTCACACTTGTATTGTTCCATTCCACTCTCAGTAGAGAGCATGGCATTTTAGTCTAAGGAATAGGGAAGTAGACTCCAAGATGAATAATTGAGAGAGAACTGCAACTGAAACAAATATAATACTGGTACAGAACGGAAAAGACTAAGAGAGGAAATAATGAGCCTTAGGCACACAAGGGGCAGGAGTGTAGCAAAGGTAGAGAAGAAAATCCATGAATCGTTGGGTAATATGCCGTTAATGTGGGAGAAAGATGAGGCTTTCTGCTCCAGTAAAGATACACAGCCTCAGAAACCTTATACAGGGTCGCTATGAGTTGGAACCGTGTCCACAGCACACCATTCCCCACCACCACCACTGCAACCAAAAAGTTAATGGAAAAGAAAATTAATAAAATAATTTTTTAAGAGATCAGATAGAGACTGTTGAAGCACCAAAACTATGGCACTTGGTCACCTTTCCAGTCTGGAACTAAACTTACCACATGGCTTAATTGTCAGCCAAGCAATAGAAAAGAATACAGGGGAAACAATACCATTAATGAGATAGAACACTGTAATAGGGTTCTGTGTCAACTTGACTAGGCCAGGATCTCCAGTGGTTTAGCAGTTAAGATGTGCTTATTCCCGTGGTGATGAAACCTTACTACACAGGTGTGGTTAACTCTATGATGAGTGGTTATGAGCAGTCAATCAATTCAAAGGATGCTTCCTTGAGGGTGTGGCCTGCTCCCTATATAATGGGCATACAGGAAAGGCTCTCTTGCCACAGGCCTGGGACTGTGCAATTGTAAGCCTTTCTCTTGATGATAAGCTTCTTGTATATATATGCATATATATGTCTCTTTGGTTTTACTTCTCTAGAAAATCTGGCCTAAAACACACACCATAGACTGCTTAACCATTTGACATCAAAATGGCAGCACTTGACCAAGGACAAAGTTCAGAAGGGTGAAACAAGACGGAAGAACAGAAACACACAGAGGAAGTAGGATACAAGATATTTATTGAGGTCATTGTAATC
>NW_006408581.1:17815183-17819296 GCF_000296735.1 Chrysochloris asiatica | reverse complement strand
AAGTCACCTTTGTGAGGCATTTAAGTCTTTACTAGCTGTTTATTTTCCAAGTCTGTCATATATTGTTGTTGTTAGCTAGCTCCCATCACATGGAAACCCCATGCAAAACGGAATTTGATCATTGTGAGTCATAGACTGCCATGTACGGCACCATCCTAAAAGGATTTAAAATGTTCTGTGCCCCCAATGATCAGTCAATGCCTGTGAACAAAGGTCAGTCTTCCTACCCTGCTGCGGCTCCAATTCCAATCCTCAGAGGACCTGCCAGTTTTGTTTGTTTTGTGTGTGGGGTGGGGGAGACCTTTAATTCTGGGAAAATAGTAATCTTTCCTGTAATTCCCTTATAGAGTATATTAATGTTTTTTCTATACTTCAAAAATGACTCTAGCTAAGGCTCACAAACTGTGTTTTTTGGAAGAATTTTAGAAAGCTACCAAATTCAAAACTGAGTTTGAAGAAGAACAGAAATGATGGCAGCTTCTAATGTCTTGTTAGCATGAACTAAGTGATAATATCATCAGGGCTCCTCCCTGGGAATGAATGACTCCAACTGCTTTTGTTCTGTTTTGTTTCTCTATCTTTGCCTCATACTACTCAAGGATTCACAGCCCAAGGAGAGAGAGTGGGAGCAGATTAGGTTGAATGGTGATACTCATCCCTTCCCTAAGGATCTCACATAACCTTTTCAGGCCACCCCCTAACACTGCATACAATAGGAAGAGGTCATCCCCTAAGGAAACTATCAAAAATGAAAGGGAATCGCTGCTTCTAGGCAAAATGCCCCACTTCAGGGAATAATAGCAATAATCTCAAAAATTGGTTGAATTAAACAAAGGAGTTTTCTGGCAGAGTCAGATTTAGTTGAGGACAGTAGACAGTTGAGAATGAACTATAATCAGAACCAGCAGAGTAAATGAAAGATAACAATAAAATGTCACGTTAGTGAATTAGCCTGGAAAGCAAAGGCAGTGAGTAAAGTCAATCAGTGAACACACAGCCTCAAATAAAAAAGATAAGAAAATGGGGTGACATGTAGAAGCCCTCAAGTTTGTGACCAGATCTGGGACTCCAGCAGGGGCAAATTACCCACTAAAGGTAAAGAACGGTCTGACTTGTACTTCCCTACAGAATAGTATCTAAACCTGTGCTTGTTTTGCTTACTGAGTAATCAATACCTGTTGGGGACTGTAAATTTGAAAAGACGTTTTGATAACCCACCTATCCAAGGAAGATGCTATGGAGTTTGGAAAGAAACAGATTCCAGCAATACATAGAGACTGAATCTTTGATGTGGTAAAACAATGTGAAACATTGTTTATTATTACAGATTAGCAAATAAACAGAAGTAAACCAGTGTTTACCTTGCTTATTGGGTAAACTGACACTTGTTGTTGTTGTTGTTAAGTGCCATCGAGTCGGTTCCGACCCATAGCGACCCTGTACAGGGTTTCCGGGGGTGTAAATCTTTACAGGAGTAGAAAGCCTCATCTTTCTCCCGCGGAGTGGCTGGTAGTTTCAAACTGCTGACCTTGAGGTTGGCAGCCTGACTCATAACCACTACGCTACCAGAGCTCCAAACTGACACTAGACTCCAGTAAAGGTAGCAAATCTTCAGGGAGGCAATAATTTGGCTGGAGATTAGGGGGACTTTCAGTTGAACGTGAAAATTAGTCTATATTAATGAAGAAATGAGAAAGAAACATTAGCTCATTCTTATATTGATATTCTAATTAATACAAATGGAATGATAGAAATACAAGTCACCTTTGGCAAATACCACAGTAATTACTGTGGCAAGTAAGAATCACCTGTGTATGCTAGCTGAACTTAATAGGTGAAAATATGATGATATTGTTATTGTTAAGTGCCTTTAAATTGATTCTGACTCATTGTTGTTGTTGTTAAGTGCCGTCGAGTCGGTTTCGACCCATAGCGACCCTGTACAGGGTTTCCGAGGGTGTAAATCTTTACGGGAGTAGAAAGCCTCATCTTTCTCCCGCGGAGCAGCTGGTAGTTTCGAACCGCTGACCTTAAGGTTCGCAGCCCGATTCGTAACCACTACGCTACCAGAGCTCCTTAATTAGCGACCCTTTATAGGGTTTCCAAGGAGCGACTAGTAGGTTTGAACCACTGACCTTTTGATTAACACCAGGACTCCAAAGTATGATGATAGGCAGGTTATTTTTAGAGATTCAAAGTTACCTGCCCACAAGATACTGGCTAATTATAAAGGAAAATTGTAACTTTATAGCAGAGGAAGTTTGGCAGACACCACCTTAACCTAGTGGTCAAAATTAATGTCGTGAGTAATAAGACATATTCAAAATAACATACTTCCTAACATCATGCACTGAGAAGTGTATTCTTGGCAGGAATGTGTAATTTCAATTCCAATCAAATTCAGCAAATTTGAGGACTGGCCAGTACTCTTCTTATGAATGACAAAGAAAGCCAGGAGAACTAACCCAGACTGAACACTACAGAGACATTCCACCTTCATACAATGTGGGATCCTGGGTTGGATGGAGAACCATGGAAAGGGCATTAGCATGACACCTGGAGAAACTGAGCTCAGGTCTGTAGATTAGGGAGAGCTCCTATAGAGCCACTTCCCTGGTTTGGATAACTGGACAATAACAAGGACTCTAGTGTTGGGGCAGGGATATAAGAACCACAAGTATTACTTTTACAAATTATTTGGAAGCCCAAAATTATTTCAAAATTCAAAGCAAAAAAGGGAGGGTTTCAGAAGGTAGAGAGAGAAAGAAAAAAGTAAGAGGAGAGAGGAAGCAAATAAGGGAGAGAGAAAAAAACAGTTCCAGACATGTTTTCTCCCTATGTTGTGCTTTCTTCTGCGACTTATTTCCCTCCTGCAAATGTACTAATGGCTTCAAAATGTTTGTGGAAAGATTTCATTATCTTTTCATTCCATTTCCCCTCAAACTTTGTGATGCACCCTAGAATCAACAAGGTATAAATAAAGTAATAAGCATACTTGCACTAGACATACTTATAAGCAATAGGCATATTTGTAGAATCCTGGTGTGGCACTGTGGGTTAATCCGCTGGAATGCAAAGTCAGCTTAAACTACAAGGTGGGTGGTTCAAGCTCGCTAATCGCTCCTTGAAACCCTATACAGGGTCACTATGGATGAGAACAGATTAGACAGCACTTAACAACCACAACAGGCATATTTGCATCCTCCCTCCCTATTCCACAACCTCTTCACAGACCCCACCTCTACCAACATGTTACTGAGACATTACTTCTTTTAAACTCACTACTACAGTCAACTGTAGAAGGAGCTTGATTCGAGCTATATATGTATATAGTCAGGTGGAGTAATTCTTTTTATTGATGCTCCTCGTAAGGTTGCCAGCTTTTCTCAGAGTTCTCAGGTGATGCAAGCAATTAAAGAATTGGCTGATAATTGTGAGGGTGGAAGTTTGAGCCCACCCAGAGGCACATCAGAAGACAGTGTGTGTAGCGATCTATGTTCAAAACATTAGTCACTGAACACCTTGTGGAGCAGAGTTCTCACTGACACACATGGGGTTGGAATTGACTTAACAGCAACTGGTAATGAATGATATGGCTGCCACTGCCATTTTTGCATCAGATTCTGTTTCCAATACAAACTCTAATGGCCCCTGTATGTGCATCTCTGCCCTCCACCTTTGCTGCTGTAATGGATATTTTGAACACCATTGTCCCCTGTATCTGGGACCTCTAAGTGACACTGTACAATTCCACCTGCCACAAAACTTGCTGAAATAAACAATTATTTGTTCTTTGCTTCATTTTCATTGAAACAATTAACCAAATAATTTTTTGTTCAAATCAACATATAATCCTGTTACCATGGGTTTTCATTTTTCCAGTTATGCATGGTAAATACTTTACATAGGAGAAATCATTTGTATGCAAGTACCTATTTATTCTATAAAAAAATAACTCATTTAATTTTAAAAATTGGACAGTGTTTCTTTTTAAATTTTCTATTCATCTCATGATTATGAGTGATTTGTAGTTTTACCACATTATTCTTTTATGTGTCTCTATTCTTAGTAATCTGCTGCACAAAACCTTTTTAAAGTGTTGGAGAGCAAAGA
>NW_006408581.1:17808586-17813003 GCF_000296735.1 Chrysochloris asiatica | reverse complement strand
AGGGCTAGAGCTGAGAGTGAGGCATCCAGCTAATATGAAGTGAGGAGAGACACAAGAGAACACCCAGACTTGCAGAGAGCAGCCATTTGACCTAAACTCAATGACTTGATAATCAGAACTCAACTAGAGGAAGATGAAAAAAAAAAAAATTTTTTTTTTTTTGATCAAGGAAATAGATGTAAACTGCTACAATTTGACATGAACTTGACCTATACTTATGGATGTAGTAGCTCAAAATGCCAACAGAGAGGGAAGGAATCTTCACATCAAGTATCAATCTTATCTCCTCCGTATACAGGATTGATAGAGATGGGCAACTAGACATTGGCTACCTAAAATGAGGGGGCAAAAAAGGCATGAAGTGACTGGCTTACAAATGTTCAAGAGGAAGTTTAGTTTAAGAGTGTGTGGGGGAAGGTAGAGTCCCCACTGAATAGTTTTCATCTTGTCTAGATGGATCTGGTAAAAGGAGATGGGGATAAGATTCTTATGATTCAATAGTAATTGTTATCATGACTAATTGCTACTGTCACAACTGTAAAGGTAGAAGTTTTGTAACAAAAATGGGGGAATAGTTCATCTTACAGTCCAGAAACAGAGGACCTTAGGACTATAAAGGTAGAAGTGCACAAGTGGAATGTGGGGCCCTATCCAGAGAAGCAGTGACACCAGAGATGGATGCTGAAATGAGAACACGGAGAGAGGGAACAGCTGAGGACTCTGGACTCATGGAAAGAGATGGACTGAGAGCTGGCAGCCAGGAAGCAGGCTTGCAGAATGTGCCTTTTGGTGGTATAAATTATTACATATTCCTGAGTGTTTTTGTGTACATCTCCTGCCCCTTCCAAAACAAAGAATAAACCAGAGAGAATGGAAGCAAACACTGCTGAATGATAATACACGGAGGAGATTGTAATCATTGCAATGAAACAATGGTGTAAAGCTGATGTTCTCCCATGTAAACTATCACTCAGTTCACAATAAACACTTAAAAAATAAAAATAAAAAAAGGTGCATCAGGCAGTAAATTGAGAAAAAATATGATGCTGTTTTTCTCGATTTTATGCTTGTGGTATTTGTTAGCTTTTTTTAAAAATTTGCAATATCTATGATTTATTTTCTCATTCTAAATAGATATTTATTTTTGTAAAACAGGAACAGATTACCAGAAAACACTTTGTGGAATGTAGCAAACTATGGATAACACTGGAAAGAATGGATATTCCAGAATAGTTGATTATGTTTGTGTAGAACCTGTACATACATAGACCAAGAGACAGCTGTTCATACAAAACAAGGGGATAGTGAATGATTTAAAATCAGGAAAGGGTGTGTCTGGATTTTTTATCCTTTTATACTTATTCAACATGCTGAGCAAATAATCTTGAGAAATTGGATTATATGAAGAAAAGCATAGTTTAAGGATTAGAGGAAGATTCACCAACAACCTGCAATATGAAGATGACACAAGCTTACTTGCTGAAAGGAAAGAGAACTTGAAGTACTTACATATGAAGATAAAAAACTGTAGTCTTCAGTATGGATTACACCTCAATGTAAAGAAAACAAATCCTCACAACCAGACCAGTAAGTAGACTCTTGGTGTGATTCTGTAGGATCAGCACTGGATTGCGAACCTCAAGGTCAGCAGTTCAAACCCACCAGCTACTTCTTGGAAACCTATACAGGGTCACTGTGAATCAGAACCAACTCAATGGCACTTACCAATAACAAAAACCTACATCATTTGATTTCTCAACTGCTATTTCCATGAATACTGATTGTGGACTCAAGTAAAATGAAATCTTAAAAGCTTCAATCTTTAGGAGCAGAGGACCCTAATCAAGGAAGAAGAGCACAAGCAGAATTGGGGCTCTATCCAGAGAAGGAGCGACACCAGAGATGGAGGCAGAGATGAGGACATGGAGAGAGAGAGCAGATGAGGACTCAGGACTCATGGAAAGAGAAAGACTGGGTGCTGGCGGCCAGAAGGAAGGTTGCAGAGTGTGCCCTTTGGTTGTTTAAATGATTATATGTTCCTGAGTGTTTTTGTGTATATGCCCCCCAAAAGCACACACACACAAAAACCCAGAGGGAATAAAAGCAAATACTGTTGAATGATGATGCACAGAGGGGATTGTAATCATCGCAATGAAACGATGAGTGTATAACTGATGTGCTCCCATGTTTACATTTGTTTTCTTTACTATCGCTCAATTCACAATAAAAACTTTAAAAAAAGCTTCACTCTTTTCTCCATTTACCATGATATTGCTTTTTAGTCTGTTGTTGGTGTTATTAAGTGCCATTGAGTTGGTTCTTACTCATAGCAATCCTGTACAGTTTCTGAGGAACAGCTGGTGGCTTTGAACTGCTGACCATGTGGTTCACAGTCCAGTGCTGATCCTACAACGCCACACCAGGAGTATAACATTGGGTAAATCTGCTGTAAAGGTCTCTTTAAAGTGTTAAAGAGCAAGAATGTCACTTTGAAGACCAAGGTGTGTCTGACCAAAACTATGATATTTTAAATCACCTTATATGCATGCAAAACCTGGACAATAAATAAGGAAGACCAGAGAAGAATTGATGCATTTGAATTATGGTGGTGTTGAAAAATACTATACACTGGTCTACCCAAAGAATGAATAAATCTGTTTTGGAAGAAGTACAGCCAGAATACTCCTAAGAAGCAAGGAGTGCAAAACTTCCTCTTAAGAGTCCTTGGAGAAGGACATCCTACTTGTCAGAGAGCAAAAAACAAGAGTCTCCATGTGATGGATTGGCACAGTGGCAGCAGCAGTGGACGTAAGCCTAACAATAATTGTGAGGAGGGTGCAGGATCTGGCATTGTTTCACTGTGTTGTACAAAGGGTTATCATGAGTTGGAATTGTCTCATCAACACCTAACAACAAAAACTTGTATTCTTAAGTTAGTGCCCAATTTAAGCTTCTTAAACAGGTACTCCCCACAATACGGCCATTTAGGCATCTTCAGAGCAATGCCTGACGTCTGTAGGGTAGAGAGGGACTTGCTTGAAGGCTGCCAGGAGGTGTGTGGCACTTGACTTAGTGCATGAGATGCAGCTGGACTTCCTGGCTACCCTAGCTCAGCTGCTTCCCATGCTCCACTGCAGTCTCTGAGCTACCAAGGCAGCTGAACCTTCCAGCTCCTGTGCATGCCTGCTGCCCCACAGGTCAGTGTCTGGGGGGAGATGCTGGGCTGCAACTGCTTCACTACTTCCCTGGAGGCTTCTGTTTCTGACTTCACTTCCCCAGGGACTGCCCATGCCCAGAGGCAGCCAATTGCAGGTGCTGGTTTATAAGCTGGGAGGCATTACGGAGAGCCAGAGCAGCTTGTAAGGCAGTTACTATGTGCATTTAATATATACAAACATATGTACTATATATATAGTATGGTGTTCACACAATGTCTAAATCACATAATGTCCTATTTTACAGAATGGTGAGATCGACTGGCTGGCACTGGGTTTAGTTTTTGGTTATCATGCATGTTAAGCAGCACATATCTGTGTATACAAAATACAAATTCATAAACACATTTTCAGCCAAAAGGATTTCTGCAGATGGAAGCAACTTTGTTTAATTGCTTTCTATTATATGTGTTGGTGTTAAGTGGTATTGAGTCGTTTCAAACTCATAGTGATACTGTATAGGGTTTCCAAGGAACAATTGGTGGGTTTGAATCATCAACTTTGCTGTTATCAGTCCACTGTTGATCCTATAGCGCCACATCAGAACAGCTTCTGTTATACCTAGTGTGTCCTTACTTTGGTTTTCCAGAATTTTCCAGTGAATAAAAACAAAGCCATAATCTATAAACCATATGCTTGTGTTTTTAAGTGCTGTCAAGTTGATTCTGACTCAGACCCACCCTGTACGAGGTTTCTGAGAAGCTGCTGGTGGGTTTGGACTGTAAGTCACTGGACCTTGTGATTCGCAGTCCAGTGCTTATCCTAGAGCACCATACTAGGAGTCCATAAACTAGACTCAAGCACTTCTACAAATGGGTTTTCTTAGAGTAATTTGAATGTATACTGTATTTCACTATGAAACCTTTCAGAAATATCACCTTCAAAGCACTGTCAAGATATTATTGGATACATAATATTTCAAAGCCAATTGGAATGATTTTTTTTAATGCCTAAGAACACAACGCAAAGCTTTTTTTTTTTTTTAACTAATATATATGACAGATATTCCATGGGAGAAAGAAGAGGCGTTCTGCTCCCGTAAAGATTTACAGCCTTGGAAACCCTGTACAGGGTCGCTATGAGTCGGAACCGACTCCATGGCACATAACAACAACAACAACAATGACAGATATGGATGAAAGTTTTTTAGTAATGTTTTGATTTGATTTGATGGCTTTAAATAACTTTGTTTTTCTCGATAC
>NW_006408581.1:17806300-17807891 GCF_000296735.1 Chrysochloris asiatica | reverse complement strand
GGTCGGAACCGACTCGACGGCACTTAACAACAGCAACAACAAATGATTAAGGAATCAGGACAGGCTGAAGGGGTAAAGGAGAAGAAATAATGTTGAGATGTTAGACTGTTTAGCAGATAATTGGGTTCCCCTGTCTACTCGTGTACTATAGACATTTAAGTGGGATAGAAAGGATAACTAGGGAAGATGATTACAGAAAGCTTGTTAGCCTGCCTTCATCCTATATTGGATTGAATTATCTTAAAGAGGTCTAGATTGTAACCAGGAAAACACATTTTTTGTTAAACCTTGGTGGAGTCTGGGGCCTTAGGTGGAATCCTGAGCCCCACCCAATACCTTCAGGGGTGGGACATTTCCCATTGAAAAGATGAGCAGATCAAGCAGCACAGCTAGAGGAACAGAAGATACTTTGTGAAAGAAAAACCAATGGAAGGTGGGGAAACGGGGGTGGGGGTGGGGGTACCAACAAAAACCCAGATTGTTTGGATGTGATATTATCAATCAAGCTGTTTGCCCTGGAGCCATCAAGGCAAGAAAAGCCAACCCATCAGGATGAACTCTTGTCTAAGACCGAAACCCAAAGAAAGCACACGAATATTCATGTATACTCAATGGCAACCGTCCTGGTCAATTATGAGCAGAAGAGGTTAGGGGGTTGTTGCAGCAAAGAAGACATGGACTGAGATTTGCCATATTGCATGGATGCCCAATGACCTTGGAATGAGAGAGAGAGAACAGAATGGGTTTGAAGTTCTGGTTGATATGTGAACTCCTGAGCCAAAAGACAATGACCTTGCCACTGAGGGCTAAAATTAAGAATGAAACAGCCACCAGATCTGAAGAATGGGGCAGCCTGCGAGAACTTCCAGACTTGCAGACAGTACCCATCGGACCTAGCATGGATGGCTTGATGGCTTGCTGAGCAGAATTCAACCAGATGAAGATAAAGAAGTATGATACAGGAAGCAAGCATAAATTGCTACAACCCAATCAACCAGACCCTTGATTATGAATGAAGCTGTTCAAAATTCCAACCAATTAGGGAAGGAGTTTCCATATTAAGGATAAAGCGTGTCTCCTCCGTACACTGGGCTGATAGGGATGGGCAACCTAAATTATGGTTACCAAAATTTGGGGGACTACAAAGCACTAAGTAGCTGGCTTTCAAGCTTTCATGATGGTGCTAAGTGTCAGAATGTGGGGAATAAGACAGAAATCCAATTGAATAATTTCCCTCTAGATGGGTCTGGTAATGAGGGGATAAGACTTTATGATACAACTGTAAGTAATTGTTTTGAACTCTAATGGTGATTGTCACAACTGTAAATGTAGAAGAGGTGCAACTAAAAGGGGGAGCAGTTAACCTGTCATCTCAGGAACAGGGAACACTTGAACCATCAAGAGGGAAGAACATGAGCGGAGCAAAGGATCCTGACCAGAAAAGCAACAATAGAGATGGTGGTGGAGGTAATGGAATACAGAAATAGAGCAGCAGTGGAATTTAGGTGCATGGACTGAGAAAAGCAGCAGCCTGCAGGCAGAAGGATGGCTTGAAAAATGTGCCCTTTGTACATTTAAACAAAGTAGCGTA
>NW_006408581.1:17763890-17805950 GCF_000296735.1 Chrysochloris asiatica | reverse complement strand
TATATATATATATCGGTGGGAATTGTCAAAATGGGAGGGAAGGTACATGTTTAAGGTACTTTGTAATTAGCTTTGTATAGTTTAACAGTAATTTTATTAATTTAATCTCAGCCTTTGTTTTTCTTGAAAAGCATTATATAAAAATCTGTTTATGTCTTAATTTAGCTCCACACAAACTTGTATCTCCTCAGTGCTACTGAAAATAAAGTTCAAAATATCGAAAAACAATCAGTTCCCAAGTTATTAATATATTCATGCTAATAGAGCTAATGTTTGCAGGTTAGACCCTTTCATGCAAAGAACACAACTGCCCCTGATTAGATTACCTTACGCGATAGTCTTAGAATAAAGACAGTTACAGAATTAAGAGAGATTAGAAACAGCTGCACAGCCAGGTTACAAGAGACTCGAAAAACTTTCTGAATCCTTTCACAATCACAAAGTTGGGCCTCCCGGAGAAAAGAAATGTCATTCAGTGTATAACAAGGCTCTAAAGACCTTGCTATCATTGTCTCCCCCAAGCAGCAGGTGTCTGTATGCCCTACTCATTAAGGCTATTGGGCTATGCTCTGCCTCTACTTTCTGAACTCTGGCTGCAATTGATGAAACATCCTCTGCTCTGTGATTGGTCACATAATACCTGTTACCTTATCATTCTACTGGATTACCACTTCTTGCTATCTTCTCTTGGGGTAAAAGTTCATTTCTTTCTGGGTCAAGGCCCCTGCAGCATCTATGGGCTTGCATCCTTCTCTGTGTATTTCATATTTAGCCACCAGTTGATATCAAGTCAACTCTGACTCATGTGTAGTGGAATAGAGCTGTGCTTCATAAGGTTTTCAATGACAGATCTCTTGGAAGTAGATTGCCAGATCTTTCTACCAAGTGTCTTTTTGGTGAATCTGATCCTCCAACCTTTCATCTAGCGGATGAGCATATTAGCTCTTTGCACCATCCAGGGATTTTATTTCATATTTTTGTTGTTGTTGTTAAGTGACGTCGAGTCGGTTCCTACTCATAGCGACCCAGTCCAAGAGTGACTGGTGAGCTTAAACTGCTGACCTTGTGGTTCAAACCGACATATTAATCCACAGTGCCACACCAGGACTCCATTTCATATTTGTTATTGTTGTTGTGAAGTGCCATTGAGTCAGTTCCGACCCATAGCGCTCCTGTATAGGGTTTCCAAGGAGCAGCTTGTGAGCTTGAACTGCCAAACTTGCAGTTTAAACAGCTTTACAGTCTGGCACATTAACCCAGAGAGCCACACCAGAACTCCTCAGTTTCATATTTACAACCTCCTAAAAGAAAGAATTTTATCAGATTTGTTGCTTAATTCTTAGTGCCAGTTCTCGTGGTAGGCCCTGTCATGAAGACCACCACCCATTCCACAAGTGTTTGAGTTAAAACTGACTGTTATCCCATGAAATGAAAGTATTTCAGCATCATATGGGACAAGGCATACTTGGAGTTAGAGAAACCCTAACAAGAAAACAGTGGACTTGCAAGTTCACTGTGGAATATAAAAAGGGTTGTAAGCACTTTGCATGACTTATCCACTATAGTTTTATTGCATTTTGTACCTTCTTGACTGTAAAAAAAAAACAACAACAAAAAATGAGTTTAAGTTTTTCATGTAGAAAGTCAATCTTTTATTAGAATCATCAGTGGGATATGAGATCACCATATATGATCTGAATTTCCATCCATCATCACGAAACAAAGTACAGTAAACTGCCTTAAAGAACCAGAAATATTTTCCTGCTGCTCCCATTAGCACTGTATATTCACTAGCTCAGCCCTCTGGTTATAACACATAAGCACACCCTCACACCCAAAACATGACCATCACTAGCTGAGTGCATCTGTGATGAATGAGATTCAATCAGCCTCTGGCCTTCCAGGCTCAAGATAACATTTCTGCTATTGATAGTATCAATTCATAATTTAATTTCAGGTCCTAGCTCTTAAGAGATAAGACTGTTTGCAGAGCTAAAATCTAATCCAGTAGAGAGTATTGGACAGAGTTCTATAAATTCTGATGACCACAAGATAGCCTGATTTCCTTAAACGTCTGCTAGAATACATTTTATAAACCTAAATTTCTGAGATGGGTAATAATGAAAATGGCCAAATCAGATTTAATATCTGTTTGTCTATATACTCTTATGTATGAACTTGCTAGTCAACCTGATTGTACGTATTCTTTCCAAAAAGAGGAAGAAAAACAAAAATCCTACTTGTGATCTTTACAAAAGCACAGTCAAAACATGGCATTCCATGAAAATTAATCCCATATCTTTATTATTATTTGATTTTTTAATTTATAAAAACAGCACGTGCATATTATAAAAGTTACAAGCAATACAGAATTAAAACCAGAGCTTATCAGTAATGGTTTCTTTTCTGAGGGTCTGCCTTCTGTATCTTTATTTCAGCAGATCTGCCCTGTAAGACCTGCCACCTTCAGCTCTCCTTGACTGCAGACGCCCCTTGCCGCTCCCTGATTGATGCAGGCATAGACTAAGTTATCAGGCAGCTCCTGACCCATCCAAGGAGGATAATTTTATTGTGTGTCTGTTTAGCCTCTGTGTTGTGCTCTCCTGAAGGCATCAATTCTCCCAGGTGAAGTACACAAATAAAATTTGAGAAATTCTCCCTCAGGCTAAGAGGTTAGGAATCATGCCAAGATTTCTCTGAATGAAGTTGCCCTGCATAATCTCTCTAAGCTTGGGTCATCTCTCACAACTACATGCTACACTTTGATTAGAGAAGAATTAAAGGTAAGGTAGAGCAACCCAGGGATTTGATTGCCAGCCATTTTCTTCTCTTATGTAGTTTCTGGTTTATAGCATAATTATCCCCAAATGATGTCTTATTCCTCCTTGTTTGTAATTGTGCCAATTTTTGCACACACATGTGTAGTAGTATGAGCAGGAAACCTATGAAATGGCAAGACACCATAAACAATAAGTAATCCTCCTGTCAGTCTTCTTGGTGTACCTCACCTTCCTCCTCTCCTAACAAAGAACTTTTGAAAAACTGCTTTTTCCCCCCAGGTGTAGAACAAAATCATTAAATAAAAATTATAGGGTGGTTTAGCCAATTTCTCCACTATACTGTGAATTCTTCAAAGCTGTTATCCTTAAGATGATGCCTAGATGCTTCTCCTTATTTTAAGCTTTTTCCACTGAAGTATAAACAGTAGTGATTCTGTATGAATCAGCTCAGGTATAGAATTTAGCCCTTGACTTTCAGCCTCCATTCTCCATTCTTAGGCCAAGTTTCATTCATATTAATCTTAAAGCACCGCATCTTAAAGGAACACAAATCTAAGTTTCTTAGAAAATAATTTCTGTTTGAAAAAGCTGTGAAAGGATAAAAATTATAATCACAATTTAAATATAAATACTTTAAATGTAAATCATGAGTGTGTAAAATATTCATCATTAATAACACCCACTAGAGTGGTGGAAAATAAAGCAAACAGAAATTTTGCTAAGTCCAATTCTTGATTTTTTTTTTTCTTAAAGAATGCAAATTCATTTTTGCCAGATTGCTAAAAAAAGTTTACACAATATTCCTGGAGTGATATTCGAGATAATTGACATATAGTCCTGGTTTTGTGTCAGCATTGTTGGGTGACCTTGGGCAATTTATTCCCCTCTTTTTCTATTCCATTAAATGAGAAGATTGGATCAGGTTTCTCTAAGGTTTATTCCCTACCTTCATAGCTCATGGGCATCGGGGTAGAACACTCACTTACCCACCCCTTCATATTTCCATATGGAAGAACTTCCAAAAAGGATCACCCCAGGCTTCTCTCTCACTTCCTTGTGATTAATGAGTTTAAAAGCTCATTTCTTTTTGAGCATCAGCCTGCCCAGTAAGCATACTTTCTCTGCTTCTTCATGCCTTGTTTTCTTGGAGAGAAGCTTGCCAGGGAAGCCTCTGATTTTCTAACTCAGATTGTGAGTGGATAAATAAATTTCAGCCTATAGTATTAGCTTATCTCAAGCCACATTTTCCAGAGAACTTTAAAAGTAATAAAGTGAATAAGTTGATCTTCATTTGTCCAATTTCTGTAGTACTAAACTTCAGGGAGTAGGGAAGAACTGTTTTATTTTAGGCTCCTTAGGAATTCCTAAGGAGCCAGGGCTTGACGGAACAATTAAATTTGATGAAGGAAGGAATGGAAAACAGAAGAAAAAAAGTAAAGAAGAATGAAAAGTCAACAAATATTTGTTAAATGGGTCGATAACTGGATAGACAAAGAAATGAATACCTGTATTATTCGATAGCAGGGATACCTTATACTGATACTGATTTTAATGAAGAAATATAATGTTTGTTGGATTGTTTATATGTGTATGTTTGTGTGAGTAAGCGTATGTAAATATATTTTAATTTGAATGCATTTTAACCACAGAGTACAGATTATAGCATATATGTGAGATTTATTTTATGCATGGTAAATTCCAGATTATAAACTCCTATTGAGTAGAAAATGTATTCAATTTTATTTTCTCATGCCTAAGATTTGGTTTAACATTTACTTTCCTTTACTAAAATAAGTATGTTAGTGATTTGCAGACATAGCCTAAGCCTTTCCTGACTGAGTACTTGCTGGAAGCAGGACACTGACTATTTTGAATTCTGAATATTATTTCAAAGGAATTCTTGTCATGGCACAGGAAAGAAATGAAAATGTGAGAAATTGTTTTTGTTTATGAGCATCAATCATTTGTTTAATGATTAAAATCACAAATGCTTTAATTTTTTTGATATTGACTCTATTTTTTAAATTAAATTATTTTCCTAAAATGGAAAATTCTTTATACCCAGTTGGTGGGAGTGTAAACGGATGCACCCTTCCTTAGAAAAATTTAGGAAGATTTATTAAAAGTTTTAAGTACAGTCATTAACTCTCACTTAGAAACATTAGTTTATGAATTTACCCTAAGGAAATCATAATGTGTATGCATGAAAATCTATGCACAAAAATGTTATTTCAGTGTGTTTTGTTTATAATAGTTAAAACTTAGAAGTACAAAGGAGAATGAAGAAAACTGAAGACTCATGGAGGCAATTAGTCCAAAGGACCAATGGTCCATCTAAACCAGAGTCTCCTTTAACCTGAGACCAAAACAAGTAGACATTTCCTGGATACCACCATCAGTCACTCTGACCAAGGACGCAATAGAAGTTCCAGTTAGAATGGATGAAAAAATGTAGAGCAAAATTCCAATTCAAACAAACAAACAAAGACTACACTTACTGATCTGAAGACAACTGGAGGATACCATGCGACTGTCTCCTTTAGACAACCTCCTAACTTGAAAACTGAAGACGCCCTCTGAGGCTACTTTTTAGCAAATCAATAGACAGGCCTGTAAAATAATAGTACCCAGGAAGAATGTGCTTCTCAAAACAATCAACTTTATGAAACCAAAGGGGCAACATTCACCAAAAACCAAAGACAAGATGTGAGGGAGGTATGTTGTTGTTGTTAAGTGCCATCGAGTCGGTTCCGACCCCATAGCGCCCCTGTACAGGGTTTCCGAGGGTGTAAATCCTTACGGGAGTAGAAAGCCTCATCTTTCTCCCGCGGAGCGGCTGGTAGTTTCGAACCGCTGACCTTAAGGTTCACAGCCCGATAGGGAAACCAGATTAATGGAAACATAGAACAAAGGAGGAAAAGGAAAGAGTGCTGACACATTGCACGGATTCCAACCAATGTCCTGGAAAATTTGGTTTGTGATACTTAATGTTTTGCATAAACTTCATCTATCATACTTCGGACATATTGTCAGGAGGGAACAGTCGCTGCAGAAGGATGTCATGCTGGGTAAGATGGAGGGTCAGAGAAAAAGAGGAAGACCCCCAAGGAGATGGAATGGCCAGGTGGCATCATTGATGGCGTCAAGTGTTGCAGCGGTAGTGAGGTTGGCCCAGGATCGGATTGTTTCGTTCTGCTGTGCATGGGGTCGCTATGAGTCGGTTCCGTCTGGATGGCACCTGACAACAACAACAACAACAACAACAATGTTTTGCATTAACTTGGCTGGGCCTGGATTCTCAGTGGTTTGGCAGGTAAGACAATAATTCCCAATGATGTGATCTGATGTGATCAGCCCTGATCAGATGTAATTATTCTATGTGTTGTAAATCCTCACTTCCATGATGTGAATTTACTACTCATCTGTCAGGTGGTTGTACAATGGTGGCTTGTGTGTTGCTATGATGCTGTGAAGCTATGAGACCATTATTTTAAACACCAGTAGGGATACCCATGGTAGACAGGTTTCAGCAGCACTTCCAGACTAAGACAAACTAGGAAGAAGGAGAGGCAGACCACTTCTGAATGGCTGGCTCTGAAAATCTGAGCAGCAGCTGACCATTGTCTGATATAGTACCAGAAAGTGAGGCCCTTAGGTTGGAAGGCAAACAAAAAACAACTAGGGAAGAGCTTCATCCTCAAAGCGGATTTGAACCTAATGACTTTTGGCATGTTATCAGCTGGAACAAATCCATGGAAAAGGACAGCATCCTCTATAGTATCTTAGGCTGAGTCCTCTGGAGAAGCAAAAACAGTGGAACATATACATTTACATCTGATATTTCCCAAATGAACAAAGCAAAAATATTTGATGCACACATACAGAAAATAAATATTCATAACAATTATAGTCCTTGTTTCTGCAACTGGCCACTTGGCTCTAGCTGGTATTTAGAACTATCTTCTTCCACTATCCATTTTGTATTCCCTTTGCCCTCCACTAGTACCTGATCTGGTCATGGTTTTCTGCCTAGTGAGTGACCCTCAACTTTCATTTCTTAAGTGTCTGGGTCATTAGTGGTGGGGATGGTGGTTACGTGCCATGGAGTATGTTCCAACTCATAGCAACCCTGTACAGGGTTTCTGAGGCTGTGAATCTTTACGGGAGCAGAAAGCCTCATCTTTCTCCCATGGAGCAGCTGATAGTTTCAAACTGCTGACCTTGTAGTTCGCAGCCTGATTCATAACCACTATGTTACCAGAATTCCTTTGGGTCATTAGTAGTTATGTTGAAATTGGGTTGCTGTAGTTTATCACTGGCTTTAATCACAAGGCCTGGTATTTCACACATATTCTTCTTTACCTCCATTGTATAATGTCAATCAGTTATGCCACCCCATACACTAACTCCCTTCTTTGCCTGCAGTTCAAGAGGCATGAGGAATCAAATATATCCAGGGAGCATTCTTAACTTCCAATTCAATGGAATCAGTTGCTCTGTCTCCAGGTGAGATTATTATCCTCATTGCAACTAAAACATCCAGGACCAAAGAGCATAGGGTTGCAGGAACAGGAAGCAAACATTTTGTAATTGGGTCACTAGGATTAATAATAGCAAGTGGTGCTACTCCCATTCCCACTCCTTAATTCCTGGACCCATGAATTCTAGCTATTGGAGAAACAGCACCATATACTGGACGCTGTATATCTGTGTCCTAAAGAACACTGCTTCAACCATGAAAGGTATTACCACTTAGTTCATGCCATAATTGTGCCTTCAGAAGGCCATTGCTTCATTTAATCAAGCCAACTGCCTCAGAATAATGAGGAACATGGTGAGACTAGTGAAACATATATGTGTGTATATATAAGTACACCAGGACTATTATATATATGTATGTATATATACAAAATATATGTATATATACAAAATATATATACATATATATACATAATTGTCCTGGTGTGGTGCTGCAGGTTAATACACTGGACTGCAATGTCAGTTTGAACTGCAAGGTTGGTAATTCAAGATCACAAGCCTCTCCTCTGCTATATAGGGTCGCTATGAGTCAGAGCCAACTCGAAGGCATTTATCAACTATATATACACACATATATATACATATATAATATCAAAGACATGGCTCACAGTTATAGAGGTGGAAGAGTCCCAAGTCCGGGTCAAATGAACCAGGCAGGTCAGGTAGACAGGTAGGTTGAGCAAGTAGACAGGCAAGCTGCTGATGGCTCCCAGGATCAGAAGAAAATAGAGCAGGCTACTACTGGCTCAATTTGAAAGAACCAGAGGTGGGAGGAGGACAAGATCCAGACCTAGTAGAACGCAAACAACTTTACTTGAATGTCTAATATATTGGAAGCAGGCAACACCCCCAAGGAAACATCCTTTCAATTGATAGGCTGCTTGTGGCAGAACCCATCAGAGTCAGTTACATTGTATAGATCTCATTATGAGGACAGCTACATTTCAAACCACCAATAATCCTGGCCAGTCAGGTTGACCTAAAACTTTAACTATCACAGTATACAGTAGTGGGTTAGTGAAACAGAGGCAGACTCCCAACAGCATGGGTTGACACAGTGGCTATAAAAATGGACTTAAACACAACAATTGTGAGGATGGCACAGGACTAGACAGTGTCTAGGTTTTTTTTTGTACACAGGGTCACTATTATTCAGAGCCTACCAGACAGTACCTAGGAACTCTAGTAGTTACGAGTCGGGCTGCTAACCTCAAGGTCAGCAGTTGGAAACTACCAGCTGTTCCGCAGAAGAAAGATGAAGTTTTCTGCTCCCGAAAGATTTACAGCCTTGGAAACACTATACAGGGTCGCTATGAGTCAGAACCGACTCCACAGCACACCAGCACCACCACCAGACAGTACCTAACAACAACACTGTCTTTCAGGTTCATCCATTTTCTCAGGTGTTTCACAGATTGATCGTCATTCTTTAATGTTGTGTAATATTCCATTATAGATGTGTATAGGGTTTGATTATTCATTCATGCATTGGTGAACATTTCGGTCGCTTCAGTCTTTTTGCTACTGTGTCTAGTGATGTAATGAACATGGATACATCTATATTTTCCTTGGTTGTTATGTTCCTAGGATGTATATATAATCAGTAGTGGGATTGCTGGGTCATATGGTATTTTTATTTATAACTTTGTAAGGAAGTGCCATATTGTTTTCCACAGTAGCTGTATCCTTTTACAATCCCAGCAGCAATATATTATGGTTCCAATCTTTCTATACTCTCACCAGGATTTTCTGTTTTCTTTTTAAATTTTACTATTAATTCTGGGGTGAGATGATCTCTCATTGTTGATTGGATGTTGTGGTACTGTAGCATGAGCACTGGACTGTTAAATTCTAGACTAGAACAGCAATTCAAACCTGCCAGCTACTCCTCAGAAACTTCATACAGGGTAACTATGAGTTGGAACAGACTCAACAGCACTTAACAAAAACAAGGACTAATGGGAATAGACATAGGATAGTTTGGGTGCTAGGGGAGGAGCAATACACAAGAAGGAGGAGGGGAATGGAAGAACAAAGTGGATGGGAGAACAATTAGGCAGGTTTGCATGGGCTAAGTGGGACAGAGGTAAATAATGATGTAAGCACATCCTTGGAACAATAGGGCTCTGGGATACAGAGATTGAGGCATGGTTGGAATGGGCAAAAGGGGGGAAATAATGATAAGATGCTTGGCTGTCTTTTGAATCTTGGTTTCCCTTGCATACCATTATAAAATAGACACTTTAGGGGGGAGAGAAATGAATAGCCAGAAATGTCATCATAGAAAGCTTGTAAGTCAATCTTCTGCCTATAACTGATTGGAATACCTAAAATGGGGCTACAATGTGCCCAGTGAAGGAGGCTTCCTGCAGAGTCTCTGCATTACATAAGACCATAGGTAGAATGCTGAAGTCCACCCAGAATATTCTGAGGTGGGAAATTTCCACTTGAAAGGACAAGCAGACCAACCTGGAGCAGCTAGAAGAACTGAAGATAACTCTTGAAAGAAAGACCAACAGGAAAAATACAAAATAATAACAGCAGTCCAACTGACTACTACAAGAAAAAGCAAGCTGCTCACCCAGGAGACATCAAGGCAAGTGGTCAGGTCCTCTCTGGGCAAACCCCCTTCCAAGACTAAGACTCAATGGGAATACATGAACAGACATGAGGTGTGACTGGTGGCCACGTTGGTCACTGAAAAGGGGAAGTGAGGGAAAAACAGCAATGAAGCTAAATCCTACCACGTTCAATAGACTCCTGTGAACCCAGGTGGAGACCTGGTTGGCCAGCAGTATGGCAAGGCCTGTGGACTCCTGGGCCCAGAGTCAGTGACATAGCCACAGAGGACTAGAGTAGCGAGTGAAGCATCCAGCTGCTTAAAAGAGAGGGCATATACACAAGAACACCCACACTTACAGATAATACCCACTTGACCTGGCTTCAAAGGCTGGATGATCAGAGCTCAACTAGAAGAAGAAAGAAGAGGAAAAAAAGAGTAACCTGATACAATTTGATGCACTTGACCTACACCTATTGATGCAGTAGCTCAAAAGAGGGAACCAGTTTTTTACAGCGAGGATCATTCCCACCCCCTCGATACATACGGTAGATAGGGATGGGCAACTTGAACATTGGCTGCCCAAATTGGGGGGTTACATAGGCAAGAAGTGACTGGCTTACAAGCTTTCAAGTGGTTGCCTAGATCCAGAGGGCGTGGAGGAAGGTAGAATCTCCACTGAGTCGTATCCAATCTGCCTGGGCGGGACTGATGAAATGAGATGGGGATAGCACTTACGTGGTACAATAGTGAATAATTACTATCAGGACTGACTGTGAGGGTTGGAAATGTAAAAGTAGACGTTTTGTAGCAAAAGGAAGGGAGTGGTTGACTTTTCAGTTCAGGAGCGGAGGTCCCTGGGACCATGAAGGGATAAGAGCAGAGTGTGGAACTCTATCCAGAAATGGCAGAGATGGAGACAGAGATGATCACATGGAGAGATGGAGTGGCTGGGAACTCTAGACCCAGAAAGGGAGAGGGGCAGTGTGCTGATGACAGAGGGGCAAGCTTGCAGGGTATACCCTTTGGTTGGTTGATGATGCATGGAGAGGATTGTAACCATGGCAATGAAACGATATACAATAGGATGAATGGAAAGCTAATGTTCCCCCATGTAAATTATCACATATTCACACACACACACAAAAAGTGCTAATAAAGGAGCCCTGGTGATATAATGGGTTACAGTTTGGACTGCTAATCCCAAAGTCACTTCATAGAAGAAAGAAGAGGCTATCTCCTCCAGTAAAGATTTATGCAGGGTCATTATGAGTTGGAACTCATTCAAATGCATACAACCACCACCACCACCAATGGCTAACGATCATGAGTATTTCTTCATGTGTCTCTTGGTACTCAAATGTGTACATCTTTGGTGATATTTCTCTCTGTTCTTAAATTGGATTATTGGGATTTTTTTTTTCTTGAGATATTGAGGTTTTCTATAAATTTTAGAACTCAGTGCCTTGTCTAATATGTTGCTGCCAAAAAGTGTTTTCTAGTCTGTGCGTTCTCTTTGTATCTTTTTGGTGGATAAGTGTCTAATTTTTAGGAGGTCCCAATCAGCTAGTTTGTCTTCTGAAGTTTTTGGATTTTAGTTATGTTTGATAGTGTATTTATGCCATATGTTAAAGTCCATGAGAAGAATTTAGAAGTATTTATGTGTTCACCAATAGAATATTTGTTTATTTATTGATTAATTTTTAACACTGTAAATCTATATTACAGAACACGGTGGTGCTGGTGGTGTTTGTATGCAGTGGAGTTGATTCTGACTCATTTCAACCCTTTATAGGGTTTCCAAAGCGTAGTCTTCATTTTTGATTTTCGAACTCCAGGTCTTTGCATATTTCATTATAATATTTGGCTTTGTCTTCTCAAGCTGCCCTTTGGAATTTTCTATTCAGCTCTTTTATCTCTTTATTTCTTCCATTTGCTTTAGCATCTCTACACTGGAAAGAAAGTTTCAGAGTTTATTCTGACATCCATTTTGGTCTTTTCCTTTTTTATTGTCTTCTTAATGATCTTTGCTGTCTTCCTATATGATGTCCTTGATGGCATCCCACATCTCTTCTGGTCTTCAGTCTTTACTGTCTAATGCATCAAATCTGTTCTTCAGACAATCACTAAATTCAGGCGAGATATGTTCAAGATCATATTTTGGCTCTCCAGGACTTGTTTTCATTTTCTTCAGCTTCAGCCTGAACTTGCATGGGCAATTGAGTGACTGTTATATAGTCTACACCTGGCCTTGTTTTGGCTGATGATATGATTTAGCTTTTCTACCGTCTCTTTCCACAGATGTAGTCAATTTGATTTCTGTGTAGTACAAAACACTATATCCTAAATAATTATAGACCAAAAGTCACTATATAAATTTAAATATATCCAAGTGATAAAATAGTATTACTGAAGGATATACTTTTTAAAAATAAATACACATATATCTAAACATGTCCACAAAACATCAATGGGGTTTTCCATGAATTTCTCATATTTGTATTTGCCTTATTAATAGAGGCACCTATCACTATTTCTTCCAGACTATATTTTCAAGGATGTTTATTTAGTTAACATCCTGGGAAATCAGAGAGAGATTATCACCTCTCTCTGAGACAAAGTTTGGGCAGATTTACTGCCCTCTAGAAAATATCTGGGTTCCCTAAGCTCAATGTTTCTCTCCTGTAACATAAACCACCTGTGTGTGACGGTGTCATCTTGCCTTTTGTATAATTGGAGCCAGGGAAGTGGCAAAAGCATACTAATACTCTGGGTTCTGGTATTGGTACAATAAAGTGTGATTTATGTTAGATCCAGAATCTCACATTTTCTACTAGAATCTATGAAACTATAGCATGGCAATTTTTCAGTGTATTGTTTTTCTGATTTTCTAATATATTTTCAACTTAGTACAGCAAATGAGCATAACTTTTCTAATCAGATTCTTGATCATTTTTTAAAAGTCTAAAAGCAGTGTCACAATAATATGCCAACATTAGTACCAGTGCATGCTGGTTAATTATGGCAATATGGCTAAAAATGGGCAATATGGCTGAAAATGCTTTGTCTGTTAGAAAACTTGAAGGTCTCTGTGATTGCTTTTCACATGTTAAGAACTTTCCAGGGTTCTATTTTCAATGTAGACCCTAATGAAATTTCAGGCTATCTATCCACTGAGTGTTCTTTACGTGGTTCATAGGACAAGAAACTGTCCTAACTAATGCATAGGTCTGTTGCAAAGAATATCAGCTGCAATGTCTGACAGGGAACAGGTGTTTAATGCATAGGATTCAGAGTCAGGAGCCTGCTACCTGTAAATATAGTTGTCAAGTGATCATCGTCCGCCTGCAAACGACGCTGGGAACAGAGCCTCTCTTGACAGAACAGATGAGATTTTATAGTTGCTGGAGGTTATAAATGTTTGTGAATATGGCTGTGTGTACACATGTTCTCTCATCAGCATCCATTGGAATGAAGCTGCAAAGTGTTTATGAAAATGTCCTTATCTGGTGTCATTTCATTTCTATAATTTGAAATGAGAAGAAAGGAAAGGATTGTAATTATCTATAGATTTCTTTGCCTTCAACTCCACTGTACCTTGGCACTCAGAGATGGTGGCTTAAGACAAAGAAAACAAAATGAAAGGAAGGAGGATTCTTTTCTTGCCTCTTGGCCATTGTGTTATATTCTGAGGAGCAGAAAGGGGAGATCTGAGTCCAAGTCTAACTCAATGGCACTTAACAACAACAACAAACAAAGACTTAGAATAATTAAGCAAGACATGGCATTCATCCTTAAAAGAATTTTTAAATAAATATTCCTATGTAAATACAGCCTATGAGTATTCCCTTTGGGTAGAAGTTGAAACCAACAATCAAGAATTAGTCCACTGTAAATGAATATAAATAGACTAATCTAATACCCTAATATATGTTGCTATTGTTGGTAAATACCTTCCAGTTAGTTGCAACTCTTAGCGACCCTGTGTAGGGTATCCAAACACTGGCTGGTGGATTTGAACTGCTGACCTTTCAGTGAGCAGCCAATGTTTATCCTACAGTACTATGCCCTAACATATGGTGGTGGTTGTGTGTCTTCCAGTTGGTTCCGATTCATAGCAACCACATATAGGGTTTCTGAAGCTATAAATCTTTGTGAGAGCAGAAAGCCTCCTCTTTCTCCAGAGGAGCAACTGGTAGATTCGAACTGCTAACCCTGTGATTAGCAGCTCAGCTCATAATCCACTATGTTACTAGAGCTACTTACCCTAAAATATAGTTGCCTACAATTTATTAATTTAAGATTGAGAGTGAATTTCTAAACCTAGGCTTTGATTCCCAGATTTTTTCCTTGTGGGACTCAAGTGTTTTTGTCATTATTGTTTTGATTTATTTTTTTCCACAATGGCAGAAGCTAGTGGATGTTTTTATCAGTATCCATTCTCACTGCCAATCTTAGTAACAGAACTCCAGTTTTATCAGGATGGAAATGTGTCTGGTTAAAAGAGGTGGTCATGTAAAAGAGGCAAAACATATTAAATGGGGAAAAGACAGTTTCTTTAATAAACAGTGCTAAAAAAAATTGGAAATACATTTACAGAAAAATGAAACAAGACCCATATTTCAAACTATATACAAAAACAAACTCAATGTGGATTAAATGCCTAAATGTAAAACCTAGAACTATAAAGATCATCAATGAAAAAAAATAGGCACAAACAGAAACTCTTACTCATGGCATAAATACATTATCAAACATCATCAAAAACACACAGACTGCAGAAGACAAATATATGACTGCGACCTCCTAAAATTAGACAATTATGTACATCAAAAGATTTCACCAAAAGAGTAAAATGAGAGTCCACGGACTGGGAGAAATATTTTGCAGTGGCATATAAGAACAAGGACTAATCCCTAAAATTTATAGACAACTACAACACCTCTACAAGAAAAAGACAAATAACTCAACTGAAAAAAATGGACAGAGGACAGAAGCAAACACTTCACCATAAGTATGACCAACAAACGTATAAGGAAATGTTGGTGATCTTTAACAATACATAGATGCAAAACAAACAGAAAATGAGATATCATCTCACTCCAGTATAAATAGCAAATTTCAGAAAAACAGAAAACAACAAATTCTGGCAAGAGTGTGGTGAGATCGGGACCCTCTTACATTGCTGGTGGAACTGTAAAATAGTGTAACCATTATGGAAAAAGGCACTTCCTCAAAAAGTTGGAAGTTGCACAACGTATGACCCAACAATTTCTCTACTTGGCATATATCCCCAAGAAATCAGAGCTATGACACTAGTAAACATATGCACACCAATGTTCACTGCAACACTACTCAAAATATCAAAAAGATAAGGACAATTTAAATGCTCATCAGTTGAAGAATGGATAAACAAACTTTGGGACACACACACTGAAATACTATGCAGCATTTAAGAATCACATCGAATCTGTGAAACATCTCATAACATGGGTGAACCTGGAGGACATTATGTTGAGTGAAATTACAAATATTGTATGAGACCCCTATGGTAAAAACTTAAGAAAATGTTTTCATGCTTAAATAAACACTCGTTGATGGTTACCAGTGATGGGAGGAAGGGAGAATAGTTCACTGGCTAAAAAGGGTGGACACAGGTTAACTGCTATGGCAGGGAGGACAATATACAACAAGAAGAATGTTGAAACAAGGGAATACAAGGCTTAGTGGGGACAGAAGTAAATACTGCTATATACACAACCCTGGGCCAGTATTTTTTGGGTAGAAACCTGGACAGATACACAGGTTGAATGAGTATGGGAGGGAGAATGGGAGTATACCCATATGCTACTCTAGTGAGCAACAACTTGAATCTTAAAAGCTCATGGCGCAACCGTCTAAGGTACAACTATCGATCTTTCCATGTGTGGAATAAATCACGATGAAAATTTGAAGATGCTCTGAACCAACTAGTCCAATGGACCAGTGGAACATATGAACATCAATCACCACCACTCTGAGACGAGACAAACTAGATGTTGCCCATATACCACTACCAACTACCCTGAAAAGAATCACATTAGAAGGTCATAGAGTGGGTGAAAATGTATAACAAAACTCAAAGTTACAAAAAAAAGCCGAGCTTACTGGTCAAAAATAAGACTGGAGGAACCTGGGACTATGGCCCTCAACCACCCTTCAGGTCTGTAACAGTACTCACCCGCCTTGCACAATTTCTAGTAAAGTATATAGTATATAGGCATATAGTGAGGACTATACTAGTAAGGTATTGTTGTTGCTGTTGTTAAGTGCCTTAGAGTCAATTCCAACTCATAGCAAACCTGTATAGGATTTCCGATTAGTAGCTGGTGAGTTTGAACCTCTGCCCTTGTAGTTCAAACCGACCTTGCAGTCTTGTGCTTTATCTTACAGGTTAACACTTAACTAAGGACAAAGGTGAGAATGACTAGGAAGGAGCATGGACTGAAAATAAGAACCAAAGGTAGGAAGTGGTATAACTGTTGTTACATGGAGGGGAATGCATCATTGAGATGAAACAAAGTGAATGATTTGTTAAATGTAAAACTGATAATTTCTCTATAAGACTTCATTCAATTCAATAAAAAAAAAGGTTTAAAAATGATGAAAAGGAAAAGATGTAATCATGTGAATAATTTCTGGACCATTAAAAGAGATAGAGAACATTGCAAGATCTATCTTGATATATAATGCTGTCTGTGATAGGATAATATCTATATGTCTATGAGGCAAACAAGTTAATACCACTATTATTTAAAATTATGCACCAAGTAGTAAAACCAGTGATGATGAAACTGAAGAATTCCACTTACTTCTTTAGTATGAAATTTATTAAACATGCCATCAAGACATATTGATAATAACTGGTGATTGAGATGCAAAGGTTGTAAACAAAGAGGCAGGGTCAGTAGTTGGAATATATAGCCTTGGTGATAGAAATTATGTGGGAGATCACATGATAGAATTTTGCAAAACCAATTATTTATTCATTGAGAATATATTTTTTAAACAACACAAAAGGTGACTATACACATGAACCTCACCAGACAGAACACACAGAAATCAAATTGGCTACACCGATGGAAAAAGATAGGTGAAAAACTCAGTATCATCAGCCAAAACAAGGTCAGGGGTAGACAGTGAAACAGACCATCAATTTCTGATATGCAAGTTCAGGCTGAAGCTGAAGAGAATGAAAACTAGTCCAGGAGGGCCAAAATATATTCTTGAACATATCCCACTTGAATTTAGAGATCATCTGAAGAACAGATTTGATGCTTTAGACACTAATGTCTGAAGACCAAAAGAGTTATGGGATGACATCAAGAACATCATACAGGACAAAAGCAAAAGGTCAGTAAGAAGACAAAAAGGAAGAAAAAGACCAAGATGGATGCCAGAAGAGAGTCTGAAACTTGCTCTCCAGTGTAGAGATGCTGAAGCAAATGGTAAAAATGCGGTGGTAAAAAAGCTGAATAGAAGATTTCAAAGATCAACCTGAAAAGACAAAGCCAAACATTATAATGCAATGTGCAAAGATCTCGAGTTAGAAAACCAAAGTGAAGAACACACTCAGCATTTCTCAAGCTGAGGGAACAGAAGAAAAAAGTCAATCCTCCATTTTCAATATTGATGGATTCTATGGACAAAACATTGAACAATGCAGAAAGCATCAAAAGAAGCAGGAAGGAATACAAAGAGTCACTGTACCAAAAATAAATGGTAGATGTTCAGCTATTTCAAGAAGTAACATATAATTAAGAGCCAACAATACTGAAAGGAGAAGGCCAAGATGCACTTAAAGCATTGGCAAAGAACAAGGCTCCGGAAATTGATGGAATACAAATGGAAGTGTTTTAACAAACCAATGCAGCACTGGAGACACTCACTCATTTATGCCAAGTAATTTAGAAGACAACTACCTGGCCAACGGATTGTAAGAGATACATATTTGTGCCTGTTCCGAAAGAGGGGACCCAACAGAATGTAGAAATCATCCAACAATATCATTAACATTGCATGCAAGTAAAAGTTTGCTAAACATAATTTAAAAATGGCTGCAACAGTACATTGACAGGGAACTGCAAGAGGTTTGAGCAAGATTCAGACAAAGACATGGAACAAGGGAAATATTTGCTGATGTCAGATGACGCTTAGCTGAAATCAGAGAATATCAGAAAGATGTTTTTTTGTTGTTGTTGCTAAGTGCTTTTGAGTGTGTTCCAACTCATAATGACCCTGTATAGGGTTTCTGAGGAGCAGCTGGTAAGTTTGAACCACTAGCTTTATGGTTGAGTGCTTATCTACACAAAGGCTTTCCATTATGTAGACCATGACAAGATATGGACAACATTGTGGAGAATGAGTATTTCAGCACATGTAATTGTGCTCATAAGAAAGTTGTACTTAGATCCAGAGGCAGTTATTCAAACAGAACAAGGGAACACTGAATGGTTAAAAATTAGGGAAGGTGTATTCTTCCATCTTACTTTTTCAATTTGTATGCTGAAGAAATAATTCAAGAAACTGGATGATATGAAGAAAAATGTGGCATCAGGGTTGGAGGAAGACTCATTAGCGAGTTTCAATATACAACTTTGCTTACTGAAGGCAAAGAGGACTTAAAATACTTACTGATGAAATCAAAGACCATGACCTCCAGAATGGGTTTCATCTCAATGTAAAGAAAACAAAAATCCTCACCACTGGACCAATAAAAAACATCGCAATCAATAGAGAAAAGACTGAAGTTGTCAAATTCATCACTTTGCTCTGATCAACCACAACATTCATGGAAGCAGCCGTCAAGAAACCAAACAACGTATTGCATTAGGAAAATCTAGTACACAAGAATTCTTTAAAGTATTCAAGAGCAAAGATGTCTGTTTGAGGACTAAGTTGCATCTTACCCAAGCCATGGTATTTTCAATAACCTCATATGCATGTGAAAGTTGGACAATGAATAAAGAAGACCATAGAGGCATTGATGCATTTGAGTTATGGTGTTGGAGAAGACTATTAAAAGTACCATGGACTGCCAAAAGAACAAACAAATCTGTGTTGGAAGAAGTACAGCCAGAATGCTCCTTAGAAGCCAGGATGGTGAGACATTGTCTCTTATACTTCAGACATGTTATTCTGTGCCATCGAGTTTGTTCCAACTCATAGCAACCCTGTATAGGGTTTCCGAGGAGTGGCTGGTGAGTTTGAACTGTTCTCCTTGTGATTTAAATTGACCTTGTGTTCCATTGCTTATCCTACACAGCCACATGAAAAGGGACTAGTACCTGGAAAAGGATGTTTGGTAAAGTGGAGGGTCAGTGAAAAAGATTAAGATGCCAATGAGATGGATTGACACAGTATCAGCAGCAATGGACTCAAGCATTATAGCGTTTGTGAGGTTGGAGCAGGACCCAGCAGTGTTTTATTCTGTTGTATATAATGTTGCTATGAGTCGGAACCACTTTGTTGGCACCTAACAACCACAAAAATGTTCCAGCTTTTTCTACTCTCTCCTTCCCTTCCCTCTCATTCTGTCTATCTCTATTCTTTCTTTGACCTCAGTGATGCATATAAAACTACTGCAATCATCTTACAAAGTGGATACAAGTCAAGGAGAGCAGAAAATTTTCAAGGATCCTGGTTCGTATGGTTTTCATTGGTTAAACATTCAGAAGTAATTCACCTCTCCTTCTTCCTAGTCTGTCTTAGCCTGGAAGCTTAGTAGAAATGTGTCCACCATGTGTGTTCCTACTGGTATTTAACATAGTGGTGGTATAGCTTCCAGCATCACTGCATCATGCAGCCATTAACATACAACAAACTGACTAATTAGTGCTGGCCCCATAGCACCAAAACCTGTAAAATTATAGTGCAAAAACTCGCAACATATTATGGTGATGGGACTTAAAGTTAGGTGCTTGAGTTTGAATCCTAGTCTTACCTCTTTCCAGTCATGTGATTTTGGACAAGTTTCTTCTCCTTTTTATATGCTTTCTTTTCCTTATTTGAAAATAGCAACTTTCTTATGAAGTAAATATACATGATTTAATATAGACACATGGTCATACACAGAGACTAGTGTATATTATCACTATTATGAATTGAATTGTGTCTCACCAAAAAATGTGTTGGAATTCTAACTTCTATGAGTTAGAACCAATGGAAAGGTACTTAACAACATACTTTAAAATGAAGGAACCCCAATAGTGTAGTAGGTTATGGGTTGAGCTTCTAACTGCAAGGTCAGAAGTTTGAATCTATCAGCCACTCCACAGAAGAAAGATGAGGCTTTCTGCTTCTGTAAAGGTTTACAGCCTCAGAAACCCTATACAGGATTGCAATGGGTTAGAACCTACTCCATGGCATACAGCCACCAGCACCAAACTTTAAAATATGCATCTCAGAGGAAGCAATGCTTAAACAATGAGCATCTTCCGGCACTGATGATGGCACCTAACAACAACAACAAAGCGCCGAGCTGTTAATTGGAAGACTGGTGGCTCAAACTTACCAGCAGAAAAGGCCTACTGATCTACTTCCATAAAGCTTATAGCCGCTGGGGTAATTCTACCTGTCTTACAGAGTCCCTTTGGGTGGAAATCAACTTGGCAACTTGGCACACAACAACATACTTGAAAATATTTTTAATGAAATTTATTAGAGCATTAATCTAGCAAAGTGATGATTCTTTAGTTTGCAGGAAGAGAAAATTGAGGTGTGTGAATTTATAGGTATTTTCTATGTATTAGAAGTGAGAGGGTGAAATCAGAAATAAACAGAGTGTTAAGAGCATGGAAAACAGTCCATTCTCGCTACATGTTTTCCCCAACTGTTACCAAGGGTGTCACAAAGCAAATGCTAAAATTGTGCTAGAACTATAAGAAGTAGACCTTCTTCTTAACAGCTCCCCGAATATTCACATTGGCCTCAGAGTAATCAGATTTAAGATACTATAGTAAATTGAATTCCACTATTTTCTGCTATTGTTTTAGTTTAATGACTGGCTAAAGGTTTAAATCTGTACTGTAGATTCTTACAGATATGTTAATATTACTCAATGTTTTTCGAAGCTTTCACTTTGTTTCAGGGAGGGAATGCATTACTTATTTCTAGTGTTATTGTTGTTGCTAAGTGCTGTATAATCGGTTCCAACTCATAGCGATCCAGCATAGGGTTTCTGAGGAGCAGCTGGTGAATTTGAACTGCTGATCTTGTGGTTCAAACTGACCCTGCAGTCCAGCGCATTAACCTGCAGCGCCACCAGTAGTCTATAGTTAATTCACATGAATCTTTGAAAAATTATTTATATTTAAAAAAAAACTTATCCACAGGATATAAAATATAATTTAGGGTCTCTCCATGTTCACAATGTTTTTGTTACAGGACTTGTTCATGCATATGGGGCACAATGGGACAGATGATGCTTTTCGAGTTCTCTTTCCATAGCTTCACTCCTCCTTCCCTTTCCCACTATTATTATGTCATATTTTTCATTCTCCCCCACTAATTTTTATTCTTAATTCCTTTGTGGTATTTTTATTCATCTACATAGGTTTGTATGTCCTCAGAATTTATGACTGTAATCCACCCACAGAAAGGAATTATCTCTTCATCACTAAATTATGCCCTTTTTATTAGTTCATAATTGAGTATTATACAATAATTCCTCGCTGGTCCTCATTATTAAAGCTGAGGATAATAATAATGATTAATTGTTTACTTTTCTGTATGTCTTAACAAGCTGAAAAGATATTTTACGTACTGTCTGTCTCTAGGAACAGTGAACCCGTGTAGTGTATCAGTCAAACTCATGTTTTAATAAAAAAGACTCCATAACAAAATGTGTTCTACTGCTTAAGTCTACCCCTCCTAGCTCCAAACTATACAAGTTACTCTTTTTTTTTCAAATTTCTACCTATTGACAGTCTTTGTCTCATGTGACAATCATGTGATATTGGGCCTTTAATCATGAATATTGATTGTATTTAGGCATTGGGCTGCTTACTGAAATGTTGGCAATTCAAACCCACCAAACACTCTGTGGGGAGAAAAAATGAGGCCCAAATGCTCTTACAAAGATTAACAGTCTTGGAAACCCAATAACAGGGTGTGGAACCTTTTTCTGCCAAATTTATAACATCATGTGGGCCATACAAAATTATCGACTTCAAAATTAGCCTGCTATTATTGGTCAAATCTTTAATTAGCTCACCTCTAATGTGATGACCCCACCACTTGTCTGTCAGTTTGTTGTACTGCGGTGGCTTGTGAGTTGCTGTGATTCTGAAAACTATGCCACCAGTATTTTAAATATCATTAGGGTCACCCATGGTGGACAGGTTTCAGATGAGCTTCCAAATGAAGATATATGGTGATAGAAATGATCCTGGAGAGCGCATGATAGACTTATGCAAAATCAATGATTTGTTCATTTCAAATACCTTCTTTGGACAGCGTAAGAGATAACTATACACATGGAACTCACCAGATAAACTACACAGAAATCAAATTGACTACATCTGTGAAAAAAGACATTGAAAAAGCTTCATATCATTAGTCAAAACAAGGCCAAGGGCACACTGTGGAACAGACCATAAATTAATCATGTGCAAATTCAAACTGATGCTGAAGAAAATGAAAACAAGTCCACAAGAGCCAAAATATGACCTTGAATATATCCCACCTGAATTTAGGGATCATTTGAAGAATAGATTTGATAAATTAAACACTAAAGACCGAAGACCAGAAGAGTTGTGGGATGACATCAAGAATATCATACATGAAGAAAACAAAAAGTCATTGAGAAGACAAGAGAGAAGGAAAAGGTCAAAATGGATGTCAGAAGAGACACCGAAACTTGCTCTCCAGCATAGAGATGCTAAAGCAAATGGAAGAAATGAAGAGGTCCAAGAGCTGAACAGAAAATTTCAAAGGTCAGCTCATGAAGATAAAGCCAAATATTACAACAAAATGTGCAAAGATCTGGAATCAGAAAACCAAAAAGGAAGAACACATTCAGCATTTCTCAAGTTGGGGGAACTGAAGAAAAAATTCAAGCCTCGACTTTCGTTATTGAAAGATTCTCTGGGTAAATTATTGAATGATGCAGAAAACATCAAAAGAAGATGGAAGGAATACACAAAGTCACTGTACCAAAAGGAAATGGTTAATGTTCAACCTTTTCAAGAGGTAGCATATGATCAAGAGCCAATGATACTGAAGGAAGAAGTCCAAGGTGCACTGAAGGAAATGGCAAACAACAAGGCACCATGAATTGATGGAATAAAAATTGAAATCTGACTGGAAGAGATCCATATTTGTGCCCATTCCAAAGAGAGGTGACCCAACGGAATGTGGAAATCATTGGACAATCTCTAATATCCCATGTGAGTAAAGTTTTACTAAAGGTAATTCAGAAACGGCTGCAAGCATACATTGACAGAGAACTTCCAGAGGTTCAAGTCAGATTCAGAAAATGCCGTGGAATGAAGGATAGCATTGCTGATGTCTGATGGATCTTGGTTGAAAGCAGAGAATATCAGAAAGATGTTTACCTGTGCTTTATTGACTACTCAAAGGCTTTCGATTGTATGGATCATGACAAACTATGAACAACATTGCGAAGTATGAGTATTCCTGAACACTTAATTGTGCTCATGAGGAATCTGTACCTGGACCAAGAAGCAGTTGTTCGAACAGAACATGGGAACACTGAATGTTTTAAAATTAAGAAACGTGTGTGACAAGTTTATATTCTTTCACCATACATATTCAACCTGTATGCTGAGCAAATAATCCGAGAAGCTGGGTTATATAAACAAAAATCCTCACCACTGGACCAATAAACAGCATTTTTATCAAAGGAGAAAAATTGACATTGTCAAGGTCTTCATTCTTCTTGGATCAATTATCAACACTCACGGAAGAAGCAGTCAAGAAATCAAATGATGTATTGCATTAGGTAAATCTGCTGCACAGGAACTTTTTAAAGTGTTGAAGAGCAAAGATGTCAGCTTGAGGACTAAGGTGTGCCTGACCCAAGCATAGTATTTTCAATAACCTCATATGTATGTGAAAGCTGGACAGTGAATAAGGAAGACCACAGAAAAACTGACGCATTTGAGTTATGGTGTTAGAGGAGAATACATGAAAGTGCCATGGCTGCCAAAAGAACCAATAGATCTGTTTTGGAAGAAGTGCAGCCAGAGTGTTCCTTGGAGACCAAGATGGCCAAACTTGTCTCTCACACTTCAGACGTATTGTCAGGAAGAGCCAGTCGCTAGAGAAGGATATAATGTTTGGTAAGGTGGAGGGTCAGAGAGAAAGAGGAAGACCCCCAATGAGATGGATTGGCCAAGTGGCAACATTGACGGACTCAAGTGTGGCAACAGTAGTGAGGTTGGCCCAGGATCAGGCAGTGTTTCGTTCTGCTGTGCATAAAGTCGCTATGAGTCGGTACCGACTCAATGGTACTTAACAACAACAATGTGATGACCAAATTTCTGGTTTGGTATTGTGGTTAAAGTGCTAGACCACAAGGTTGGTTTTAACCACAAGGTCAGCAGTTCAAACTCACTTGTCACTCCTTGGAAACCCTATACAAGATTACTATAAGTCAAATGGGAACCAATTCCATGGCGCTTAACAAAAGCAGTGTGATGGCTGGAGTCCTCGGGTGGTGCCATAGGATAAGTACTCCATCTCAAGATCAATTTGACCCACAAGGTCAGCAGTTCAAACTCACCAGCCACGTCTGTAAATCCTATATAATGTCGCTGTGAGTTGGAACTGACTTGACGGCACTTAACAACAACAACAAATGTGATGGCTGGAACTGTCATTGCCTTGGCAGGGTCAGACCAAATGATTTCTCAGTTCTCATACTACTGAGGAGCCGAAGTTCCCCAGCCCTACTATAGAGGGGGGGGCAATGAGTCAGAATCAACTGCATGACAATGGGGGTTTATTGACCATATTGTTGCTACAGCCAAAGACGACAACCCAATTCTCTTAGTTTTGATAGATAATATTTCAGTCATGAAAAATTTTTATTATTTCTCATAGCTCAGAATAGTTAGAATTCTTATACTTCATGTCTCAAACCAAACAAATCACCTTCTCAAAGTGAAGAATCACTCAGTAACAACTTAAGATGAGTCCAAGCAGGGGCTATATCCCAGTGAGCCTCAGTCAGGACAGACAGACTAAAAATATGGGGTTACTAGACATCAACAATGAATTTCAGACTTTCGGTTCTACTTGTACTGAAATGCTTAATTATGACAGATCAAAATGTGCTAATGTTTTCTAGCTTCTGTTTTCCTTGCTTTCCTAACACCCTATTGTTCTATTCTATTTCTTTCTATAACTTATTATAATTGCCTCTGTTCCTCTCTCTAAACTGTACTTACATTCATTGTTGTAATCACAGAGTACTTACATAATAACATTTCAATAAATACTTGTTTGAAGGAGGGAATGAATGGATAAAGCAGAAACAATTTTTTTTTTTTAAAGTACTAGTTCCAAGTAGATAAATAGAAGGGGAAAGAGAGAGTATGTGGTCATGAAAAATCCCTGCATATTCATATCTGAGGCTATTACAAAGATGCCGAATGCTTTCTTTTAGAATGAAAATGAGACAATAGCATTTGACACTTGTTAACTTTTAAGACATTTGCTATTCCCTGTTTTGAGCATTGCTTGTGTCTTTTGTTCTTTTGCATTAACATATTAATTTTTCTTCCTGCCAAAGAAATCATTTGAGATAGGAACATGAGTTCATTGGAGCAGAAGTATGTCAATATCACTGGAAAAGAAAAAAGGCTGTATTGCATACAGAACTGCACAAAAAAGATACAATTTACATCCCTTTAAAGGCGCTCTCATTTAGAGCATTTATTAGAATAACAGTAAGGCTGCCAGTGTTTGCGGGCATTTGGGGATTCAGGCATATTTCTAACATATATGATTGCACATAATACTCACAACAACCAGGAAGCAGACATTGCGAAGAAAGGTTAAGAGTGACATCAAAGTGAGAGCAAGAACATCTCTATTAGAAAATATGCTTTGTTAGAAGTCAAGCTGAGCTCTGGTTCCAATTCTACCACGAAACTACCTCGAGGTATTAATTCCAGTGACCTGACTCCTCTGGGATTTAATTTTTTCATCTATAAAATGAAGAGCTTAGACACCAAGATCTAGCTCAAAATTGTGTGCATATTTCAACAAAGAAAATGCATTCCAACCACTTATTTCAGGACCAGAATTTTCATTACCAGGGATAGAAATAACACAGGAGACTTAAGGAGTCATTCTAGGCGATGAACTACCTCTTTTTTGCCCCTCAAAAAGGCACACCAGGTTCCCCATCAAGCAATTCTAAGAAATGTGTATTGTGCAATCTGGTCACATCCTCTGGAAATAGTCTCTTGGTGGTTCTATACACACTCTATAAGGTCTCCTGGTGCTAATGGCCAATGTGTGACTTCCAGATAAGACCTTGGGAGGTCACTGCTATAAAGTTAATCCAAAAAAAAAAAATTGAGACACAAATCCTAACAGGAATGAGATACGATCTCTCCCTAGTGCTAACACCAAAGTTCAGAAAAACAGATAACAACAAATGCTGGCAAGGGTGTGGAGAAACTGGGACCCTCTTACATTGCTTGTGGGACTGTACAATAGAGCAACCACTATGGAAAACAGTATGGCGCTTCCTCAAGTAAGAAATAGAAATAACATATGACCTAGAAATTCCTTGACTTGGTATAGAGCCACAAGAAATAAAAGCAAGGACATGAATAGATATATGCACTCCCATGTGTACTATTCACAATAGCAAAAAGATGGAGACAGCCTAAATGCCCATTAATGGAGAATCAATAAACCAACTTTGGTACATACACACAATGGAATACTACGCAAAGTTGAAGAATAATGATGAATCTGTGAAACACCTCAGAACATAGATGAACCTTCTCTAAATCATTGGGTCAGGTCAGACATTACTGAAGAGCAGGTATCCTCCTGAGATGGTAGCCTTCTGAGACACCTGAACAGTGAGCAGTGTTCCCTTCTGAAAGGCATGCTACACAGAGCCATGAGCACATTAGCAGCTTTGAAACTTGGAGCAGAACACATTTTAACGTTCATTCTTCTATGTAAAAAATATATATTCAGTAATACTCATGAAATGAATCAAATTCTAATACCAATATATATTATAGAGATTAACATTTTTCTTCTATTGAATTTTGTATTACAATCATAACAGTAAAAAAATTAAATTTAAAATAAATATTATAATACCCAAATGAATGTGTGATAGAACAATAATTATAAATTACATTTATGTGCCTTATGCATTTTTATGTGGAAATCACACTACAGTTAACATATTGACCTGTTGAAGCATTGAATAGAAATATAACAGGTGCTTTTTTATTCAGATCTTACCCTCTAAAGTCACTAAATAGCACCTTCAAAATGATTTTCCTTTACATATTCACAATCATAGAGTGCTGCATGACTTGTCAACTGTAGTTTTCATAATGACCAACAACTATTTGTTTATTTTAATTTCCAGAAACTATTTAAATGAATAATACATATACTACTAGAAAAAAAATATACTAAATGTTTTACAGATCTTCATAAAAATTCAACTTTACAATAAGTTAAGTTCCAAAGCTTGTAATGTCCCATTCTTTATTACATCAGAATCAATTCTGGCACCTTTCAAATGTGTCTGCGGTTTTAAAAAAATTCCAGTAAAATAGCTTCACCAGAAAATTCATCACATTTTGCTTCTTCAAATTTATAATCACTATACTCTCTTGTTTGCATTTAATGCAGAACTGTCTGGAATCATAGGAGGTGGGAAACTGTTCTCCAAGCAAAATCAGATGATTGGGAGACATTATGAATTTATTCTTGAAAGGAACACATGTAATTAATCTCTGTGTGTCAAAAAATTATGATTGTATAATTTGTAGTACCCCAAATTACTGTCCATGTAGCTTATAATGCTTATTATAGGAAAGATCATTTATTAAATATACTGATTTGAAGACTTGCATAGGATTGGTGGTGGTGGTGGTGGTTATGTGCCGTGGAGTCAGTTCCAACTCATAGCGACCCTGTACAGGGTTTCTGAGGCTGTAAATCTTTACAGGAGCAGGAAGCCTCCTCTTTCTCCCATGGAACAGCTGATAGTTTCGAACTGCTGACACTGAACCCAACTCATAACCACTATGCTCCCAGAGATCCTTGCATATGTTATTAAAAATCAATGATAGTTTTTATTAGACTAACAAAAGGTTTTTAAGAGATAAGTATTTTATCATTAACATTATTTGAATTTGATGGTACACAGTAAAAAGCAGACCAATCAATTTTACTGTAATTGATTAAATTGTATCCCCCCAAAATATGTGTCAACTTGACTGGGCCCTGATTTTTAGTGACTTGGCAATTATCTCAGGATGGAATCATTCCCCATGATGTGAGATGATGTGGTCAGCTCCGCAGTTGTAAAGAGATTGTTGTTGATGTTAAGTGCCATTGAGTCACTTCCGACTCATAGCTACCTTGTATAGGGTCTCTAAGAAGTGACTGGTAGGTTTGAACCTCCAACTTTGCAGTTCAAACACTGGACTTTCAGTCCAGTTCATCCTCCTGCAGCGCCACTCCAGGACTCCTGTAAGGGGATTAGGGTGGGCTAGAACATCTTTACTGGGGTCACAGCCATGATTCAATGAAAGGGGAATTTCCCTCAGATATGGTTCCACTTTGATTTTACAAGAGATGAAAGGAGAAAGAAATGAGCAGAGAGAGAAGGACTTATGATCACCAAGGAAGAAGAGCAGGGAATGGACAGTGTCCTTTGGACCCAGGATTTCTACACTGAGAAGCTCGGACACTCAGGGAAAGATTGTTGCCAAAACACATGGAGATCTCCAAGGAACTTTGAGCTCACAGCTGTTGAAAGAAGACAATGACCATTTCCCCAGGCCAACAGAGAGAGAAAGTCTTCCCCCAGAATTTGGATTTCGGGCCAAATAGAGTGTGAGAGATTGCAGTTCTGTTTGCTATTTCTCTTATAGGAGCACTCAACAAGGAGCACTGTAGCATAGTGGTTAATGATTCGGCTACTGGCCAGAAGGTCAGCAGTTCAAATCTACCAGTTGCGCTGAGGGAGAATGATGAAATTTTTTACTACTATAAAGATTTAATGCCTAGGAAACACTATAAGGGGTCACTATGTGTCAGAACTAACTCTATGGCACACAACGATCACCACCAGATAACGAAGACACTTCGTGTCTTAAAAGTCTCTATAATTAATTCATGTTCTTTGGCCTGTGTCCATGGATGACCCTTACGAATACCACATGCTTGGTAGCCATTTCAAAGAACTGAAAGGCAGCCCAGCGTAAGGGCTTCTCAAGGAATAAATGGATACCAGTTCTTTAGGTCTAGAGGGAACACTAAGGAACTCTGTACAAGTTCCTATTTCTTACAAGGCTGTTGCAAAAACACATGGAGCAACTGGATGGGTTTGAGTCACCAACATTTTGGTCAGAAGTCAAGTGTTTAATCATTGATGTCTGTAAAAATGAGAGACCTTAAAGATTACTCCATGGGATTATTCAGAACATGACTCTTGAATTTGGTATATGGATAAAAATTACATTTGATATTATTTGGAGAAGAGTTATGTGATATTGCTGGTTGCCACTGAGTCCATTCAAACTCATGGTGGTCCTATGTGTGCCAGAGCAAAACTGTACTCCATAGTATTTTAAGTATTTTTTCAAAGTAGATCACCAGACCTTTCTTCTGCTGTACCCATGGTTGAACTTGAACTTCCAACCTTTAAGTTAACAGCAAAATGCTTCTGCTTGTGCCAACTAGGGACTCCATGCAACATATCCTGAGGCAATTGAATAAATACATGGAAAATAAATGATTGGTCCTTTCTTTACTCCACACTATAAAATAAATTTTATATAGCTTCAAGAATTAAAGGTGCAAAAATAAAATAAACACAAAGTCAGAAGAAATATATATGCCTTTTATCTCCTGCTGTGTTAAGAAAGCAAATTTAAGATAAAATCAAAAACAAAAACCATAAAGAAAAGGACTAACATAATTAGTGGCAAAAAAATTAAGTTTCTCTAATTTACAACAAACCACAAATAAAATTAAAAGGAAAATGACAACCTGGGGAAAATTCATTGTGTTGTATATGACAAATTAAGAGCTTTCACAAATCAGTGAGAATAAAATAAGACACCTGAATGAAAAAATGAACAAAAGCATACGAAAAAATTTATTCACAAAAAAAGATATATGAATTGTTGTTGTTGTTGTTAGGTGCCATCGAGTCAGTACTGACTCACAGTGACACTATGTACAACAGAACAAAACACTGCCCGGTCCTGGGCCAACCTCACAATTGTTGCCACACTTAAGCCCACTGATGCTGCCACTTTGCCAATCCATCTCGCTGGGGGTCTTCCTTTTTTTCACTGACCCTCCACCTTACCAAATATGATATCCTTCTCCAACAACTTGTCCCTCCTGACAACAATATGTCCGAAGCATGAGAGACAAAGTCTGGCCCTCCTGGCTTCCAAGGAGCACTCCAGCTGCACTTCTTTCAACACAGATGTGATTGTTCTTTTGGCAGCCCATGGTACTTTTAATATTCTCCTCCAACACCATAACTCAAATATATCAATTCTTCTACTATGATCTTCCTTATTTACTGGTTATTGAAAATACCATGGCTTGGGTCAGGCACACTGTAGTCCTCAAGCTGACATCTTTGCTCTTCAACATTTTAAAATGGTCTTACGTAGCAGATTTGCCTAACACAATACATCGTTTTTATTTCTTGACTGCTGCTTCCATGAGTGTTGATGGTTGATCCAAGAAAAATGAAGTCTTTGACAACTTCAATCAACTCCATTGATAAGAATGTTGTTTATTGGTCCAGTGGTGAGGATTTTTGTTTTCTTTACCTTGAGATGCAATCTATACCAAAGGCTGTGGTCTTTGATCGTCATCAGTAAGTATTTTAAGTCCTCTTCACTTTCAGCAAGCAAACTTGTATCATCTGCATATCACAGATTGTTAGTGAATCTTCTTCCAATCCTGATGCCATGTTTTTCTTCATATATTATTTGTGCAGCATAGAGGTTGAATAAGTATGGTGAAAGAATACAAACCTGTCACACACTTTTCCTAATTTTAAACCATTCAGTGCTCCGATGTTCTATTTAAACAACTGCCTCCTGGTCTATGTACAGGTTTCTCATGAGCACAATTAAGTGTTCTGGAATGCTCATACTTCACAATGTTGTCCATAGCTTGTCATGATCTACACAATTGAAAGACTTTGCATAGTCAATAAAGCACAGGTAAACATCTTTCTGGTGTTCTCTGCTTTCAGCTAAGATCTACCTGACGTCAGCAATGATATCCCTCGTTCCACATCTTCTTCTGAATCTGGCTTGATCCTCTGGAAGTTCTCTGTCAATTTATGGTAGTGGCTATATCCATATTACCTTTAGTAAAACTTTACTTGCATAGGATATTAAAAGATATTGTCCAATGATGTTTTAAAAAGGTATCTGAAATTAACAAATCAATGGATTTGTAGCAGTCTTTAATGTAATCTCCAGCATCATTTCTATCACTAAAGCCCTATTTTCCAACTACTGATCCTTTCTCTTTGTTTCCAACCTTTGCATTCCAATCGCCAGTGATTATCAATATATCTTGATTGCATGTTTCATGAATTTCAGATTGAAGAAGTTGGTAGAATCTTCTATTTCATCCTCACTGGCTTTAGTGGTTGGTGCATAAATTTGAATAATGGTTGATATTAACTAGTCTTCACTGTAAGCACATGCATATTATCCTATCACAGACAGCATTGTACCTCATGACTGATCTGGATATGTTCTTTTTGACCATGAATGTGACACCATTTCTCTTCAATTTTTCATTCCGGCATAGTTAATCATGTGATTGTCAGATTCAAAATGGCCAATATCAGTCCATTTCAGTTCACTGATGCCTAGGGTATCAATGTTTATATGTTCCATTTCTTTGTTGACAATTTCCAATTTTCCTAGATTCTTGCTTCGTACATTCCATGTTCTGATTACTAATGGTTGTTTACAGTTATATCTTTTCATTTTGATTTGTGCCCCATCAGTAAATGAAGGTCGTGAGGGCTGTACTGTATTCATGTCATCACAGTCAACGCAGCTTTAGTAGGCTGCTCTTCCCGAGTTACATTTTGAGTGCCTTCCAACCTGAGGGGCTCATTTTCTGGCACTATATCTGACAGTGTTTCTCTAGTATTCATAAGGTTTTCGGTGACTAAATATTCTGAAGTAGTTCATCTTCTCCTTCTTCCTAGTCTGTCTTCATCTGTAAGCTCATGTGAAACCTGTCCATATGTTCGATGGCATATCTTCCAGAATCACAGCAACTCACAAGTCACCACAGAATGCCAAATTATTATCAAAATGAAAACAAGAAAATCAACTCCTGCATTTGATATGTGTGATACCATTTATCCAATGGTGACAAGAAATCAGCAAAATAAGTATTATTTGAAATACCTCAACATATAAATCATGATTCTGGGTTGTAATATATCTGCAGTATAAATAAAAAGCTTAAAAAATGTGACCTGAGACTCCACTTCTAGAAATGTGTACATATCTAGAAGATATTTATGTACAAATATCTTCATTGACCCAGTATTTCCTATGAGCACAGAAATAATCAACATAACCAAAGAGAAAGTTATGGACAACTTATTGAAAAACAGTATTTCATTTTAAAAATCATAGTACTGAAGCGTATTTTAAAGTGTTCATTAGATAGTGTTAAGTGGAAAAGACAGGATACAAAACTGTTAAAAGAAGATTATTTCAATTTTTTATAAACATGGCATTCTTTTCCTCAGACATAATTGTCTGTACTTCCTGCATGCTCTAAATTGATGATACATATCATGCTTTTATATATTAAAATAAAATTACCAGATTACTTTTTTAATTGCCTTGAGTCGGTTCCAACTCATATCAATCATGTGAAAGGTTTCAAAGAAGCAGCTGATGGGCTTGAACTATTGACTTTACGGTTAGCAGTCCAGTGCTTATCCTAAAGCACCACACCAGGTCTCCAATCAAATTACCAGAAGGATAACTCTACAGCCTAAAGCTGCCTTTCCCCTCCCCGACGGCATATCCTTGAATAATGAAAGAATAAAGAAAAATGTCATTATTTCTTTGTGGAGGAGGTAGAAAGGCAGCCTCCCCTCACTGTACCTCTGCCTCTGAAGCCAAGCTAAGCAAGCTTGTATCCTACCATTTGTTAGTGAAGTGCAAAACAATCTAATTCATCATATTCCTTGTCAAGTTCTCAGGGTGGGATGCCCTGGACTTGAGACCTGATTCAGTGACGGAAAGAGACAGGATTAGCAAGACCTAGCTCCTTAAGAAATGAGAGAAAGATCAGCAGACCAAAATCTTCAGCAAAGCACTAAGTTTATTAAAGCCTAGAACATTCCAGAAGAGTGAGGATGGGTCTACCTCACAGTGAGCACAGACCCCTTAGAGTCAGGAGCTTGAGCATTAAGTATAGTTTTTCACTTCCTGATCCTAGAAGTAAACCCTCACCCAGCCCCCAGGGGCAGGTCTGATGTTGCCTTCACTGATTTTGTCTTAATAAAGGGGAGGAATATTGATTTTAATTTTAATAAAGGGATATAGGCGTGCTACCCCTTTCTGTTTCCATTGTGGCTGAGTGCCCCTGGTGCCATTTTCTCTGCTTGGCTGCTTCTACTTAGTGGTTTGGCTGTTACGGTTCTTTCTCTTTATGGCTGGTTGTTTTTCTAGCACCTAGCATTATTTTCTCCACCATGATCCCAGGTACCTGCTTCCTTTCTCCTTGCCCCTAGGATGTCTCTACCATTCCTCATCTGGGCTCCTCAAATCAAGTAAGACTCCAAGGATTTTTTGACACTAGATCAGGTATCTGTTTCTCTAAAGGTTGAAAGCACATCAGAGGGCAATTATTGTTTAGTTCGGGATGCAATCACTTTGTAATCCTTTCGTTTGGGCAAATGTAACACACAGATCCCATTCAGGGTTGGAGAGGCCCAAGATCAATTAGCTGAAGTCCTCTGCAAAATAATATGGTCTTTACCCTGGATCAAGTGGTGCAACCACAGATATGTTTCACTGAGATAAATGCATTTTCTCTTTTTCAGTTGGGGGTGGGACCCTGGTAGTGGAGTAATCATTAGAGGGAGTCACTTTGGGAAAAAGTTGGCTTTTTTACCTGACTGGAGACCACACAGCCTGAGGACACACTTGGGGAGCTTGCCTTGTAGACTGAGCATGGCTATTTCTGGCTTCCAGTTTTATTCTCTGTGTATTGCAAATCTCTTCTGTTACACCAGAATTTTCATGAAAATTGTCTTAAAGAATATGGACTCATTTATCTATCACCATGGGGGAATTTGAGGCCAAGCCATGCTATTTGCACTGAATAGATGAATTTTCCTCATGTCTTAAATTTAATATCACTTTTTCAGAGAAGCCTTCACTGTTCTGAAATCTGAATCATCTGCCTTGTTTTCTCATACCGCATTTTAAATTTGTTCAACTACTACCATACTTCTAACTTTTCTAATTATATATTAATTTGATTATTAGTTTGTAAACTATTGTTCTCTACTTTTAAGTGTCATAAAGGCATAGATGATGGCTTTACTTACTAAATGGTGTTGTAACACAAATGCCACAAGTGATTGGCCCTAGAAATTGATTTTCTTATTGTTCTAGATTGTCTGCTGTGGCAATTTCTTTCTTGTGGGTCCTTCCTTGATTCCTTAGTGGTATGGACACTTGTCTTACCCATTGTTGTGTATCTCTGTGACTATTCTGGTCTTTTTATAACTTAGAAATTATTAGGTTTAGGATCCACCCTCTTCTGATATGATCTCATTAATATAACAAAAGGAAAGGCCCAATTCCTAAACAGGATTAGAACAACAGGTACAAGGGACAGGATTAAGCAATTCTTTGGGGAGATACAATTCAATCCAAAACAGCTTCCTTATTGGGCTCTGCTGTATTTTTTCTGATGCAAGTTTTGGTCCATAGTGGGTGCTCAGTAAGTACTTGATGAATGAGAAAGTACATTACCTTAACATAATACTTGAATTGGTTTTTTAATGGAAACACTCAAATATAATAAATGATATCTATTTTTAAGGCCAGGGATATCTGTTAATATACTTAAAGAAGATAAACAGAGCACATCTCTTACATCTTGAAGTTTTTAAAGTTTCAAAAACTACCTGGCAAAACTTTTCAACTCATCTACCACCCTGATGAAATAAGAATGTCTGGGATTCTATTTAAATTATATACTTGAATGAAACACATCCAGAATAATATTGCTTCTCCACCTCTAAATTTTGCTGGAGTCCTGGTGTGGCACCGTGGGTTAATGTGTTGGATGCAAAGTTGCTGTGAACCACAAGGTTAGTGGTTCAAGCTTACCAGCTGCTCCTCGGAAATCCCATACAGGGTTACTATAGGTCGGAATTGACTTGATGGCACTTAACAACAATAACAACAAACTTTGCATACACCTCATTTCATAAATTGTTCTGCAGCTAAAAGTAAGCCCCCGTTTCTCAAGTCTCTTTTCACTTTGGCTCTAACACCAACTAGGCAGAAGACTTGGATTTTAGGTTTCTCATCTTTCAAATGGGAATAGTATCTATTTTCCTGACAGAACTGTTTGGAGGATCAAGTGACTCATTATTGAAAACGTAAAAAATGTTATCTCATACCATACAACAAAATTTTTGACTCAGAGCTGTTAAAAAGGACTCTAGATTTGCATAATGAGGGCAGTGGTTGTTCAATGGTAGAATCGCGCCTATCAGACTCAGGTTAAATTCCCGGAGATGTACTTCATGTCTGTCAGAGGAGGTTTGTATAATGTTAGGGTGCTTAACAGGTTTCAGCAGAGCATGCAGACTAAAATGTACTAAGAAGAAAGTCCTGGCAATCTATTTCCAAAAATCAGCCAATAAAAACTCTTTAGATCACAATGACTAGATTCTTAACCAATCATGGGCACAGCAGGATGGTGTAGGAATATTTAAGGCACAGCAGGATGGTATAGGGCAGTTTTCTTTGTGTATGGGTTTAGTATAAATTGGGAATAACTCAAGGCAGTTAACAACAATGCTGATTTGCATAGAAGAATGTTGCATTTCCAGAGTTTAGCCAATGATTTTTTACTGGTGTTTCTACTTGGATACATATGTCAGTAAGTTTCAGACTACAGCCAGTCAGATAGGGACTCTGAGAATAAAGAGGGGAAAAAGAAAAATAAATGAAACCCAGTTTGATTAATAAAATAGAAGCATTGATTTTGTTAAAGTACAAATAAATTGCCAAGTCTAGTTTTATGTATTTTATTTCTAAGACTTGTGAAAGTTCCTTATATACAGTATGAGCTTTCAATTTTGACAGCTTTATTAGTAATGCTGAAAGATTTTAAACTATCATAACTTTTCATCTTTTTCCTAGAGCTCCCTATTTCTTGGCAGTAAAGACATAAATTGTCATTGTCTATTCCTACTGAACTTTGAAGTAGAAAATTCTTTTTGCTTAGCTAACCTAAATCAACCATGTAATGCAGACCCTTTGGGTAATAATTACACTTGAAATATGTACCTGAATAGAAAAAAGAAAAACGTCTCAATTCCAGCTTCTCCTCATTTAGTTTTATGATTACTGATTTATGTATTTCTTGGGTCTCCTATTATTCAATAAGAGTAAGCCTCTCCACCTTTCAGGATATTTGCAAATGTGTGCCAATGAAACATCTAGTCTCTCCTCCCTAATGTTTTTGCTTTTAAAATAAATTAGCATAAAACACATGCTTCTTGTCATTGTTCATCACTAAATTATTTTAATAAATGCATTATTACATCAACTTACAAATAGAAAGATTAAATTTTTGTAAATACACTTTAAATGTGCTGCCAAGTGTTCTATATAAAAACTTTTACTTCAACATCTATGCCAAAAAAACAAAAACAGTTCTTATGCCCTCAAAATATTGGTACTCTTCATAGTAAATTTTCCACATTATCATCAGTAACAAAGAAAATTAATATTGATAAAGGCATCTTATGCTTATTGAGAAAACAGTTCTGCACTGAATCATAAAAAGGAACTCTCAGTCAGTTTCAAAGACCTTTATTTTTTTAATGAGAAGATTAAACTTACGAATTTTCTGCAAAATGTTGGAAAGAGATTTTGGATTTATTCATAGATGTTTTGACACCAACAAGAAAAGCAATGAGATGATTTATCAGGGCAATTTGTTTTGATACATCTAGGTGTCCTTGATGATAGCAAAGAAGTCAAGGCAGGGTCAGGGAGGGGGAGCAGGCAAGGGACAATTTACCTACCTGAATCTCCTTCTCCTTCATCCCTTCTCTCTATCCTTCTCCTTCTCATCTGCTCCTTCTCTCTCTCTCTCTCTCTATCTATCTATCTATCTATCTATCTATCTATCTCTCTCTCTATCTCTTGTTTTCTCTCCCAAATATTAATCAGCAAGGAATACCTACTGGTACCAATAAAAATACCCCTTTGTCATGCCACCATCTCCCTGCACCAGGTTATTGGACTAGACTACACTGAGTAGAACATTATCCCACATGATTTTAAGAGAACTTCTTAAGTGTACATTCAAAGAGAGAGAGATACTGTATCTTTTACAGAGTGTAATCACTAGGGAGATGCATGCTCAGGACAGAGCATGACTCAAAACTCCTTTGCATAATCTACGCACACTTTTTTCTTAGCTTCAAAGCAAATCTCACACTTTTAGAACGTATTTATTAAAATACTATAAATCTATAGTAGAAATTTATTAGCTATGTCAAAATAGTAATAGTATATGCAAAATAAAAAGTAAAAGGGTAAGCTGAAAATAATTGCTATAAAATCATAGAAACTTTTATTAAAAAAACCAAACCAAAAAAGCTTTCCAAATGAGAAGCTGTTGTTTTTTGACATATCCTCCATCCAGTGCATACACTTGTAAAGTCAGTGTGTCCATCTTTCTAACCATCTCTGAAGAGTGCTGTATTCTTCAATTTACACCATGTCAGAACAGCAGTTTGTGCATCCTCAAGGGACTTAGGTCCTGTTCTTTTAAAATGTCCTGTGAGTTTTGCAAACAGTATGGATCCTGAAAGGGCAGCTTAGAGTTCTAGAGTGAATAGGATGGATTAGGTAAAATTCCTCAATGGAATTCTAGTAAGACAGCCTCTGCTCTCAAAGAATGATCAGGTCTATTGTCATGATGGGGAACATTAATTCCTAGGTGCCACTGTCCTGGCTTTTTCTTATCATTGTAGTTCTCCCTTGTCTTAAAACTTCTTCCTAATAAAAGCTTTACAATCGTCCTGTGTCCTTTGAGAAAATCTATCAAGATTACCCCTTTGGAACTCAAAATCCATTGCCATCACTTTTTGACCTATCTGCCTTGAATTGAACTGACGCAGCAGATCAATGCACAAGGAAGCCAAGCTTCTGATTGGACCTTTTTTTTTTTTTTTTTCTTGAAGTATTCCTAACAAAACTAACACCAGTGTATAATTGAGAAAATTGACCTTCAAACACATTAAAAAGAAATCTATGCATGTATGAATTTACTCTGGTGGTGGTTATTAAGTGCCATCAAGTTGGTTCTGACTCATATAACCCTGTACAAGGTTTCTGAGGAGTGGCTATTGGGCTTGAACTGCCAATCTTGTGGTTAGTAATCCACAGTGCTTATTCTTACAGTGCTACACCAGGTCCCCTATAATCCTAATATGCAAAATTAAGTAACTTTTAAAAGTCTGTTTGATGTGTAAATGGTAACTACAAATACTCAAAAATGTTTTTTAAACACTTTTTTTTTTTTAAATCTCAAGATACTCATTTTATCTAAGGGAAAGAATTTAATTCTTGTGAACTCAATGTAAACTCATTTCAATTAGGTTTTAGAGTCGATGCATTAATTTCATGTATATTTTGGTCATTTGTTAATGAGATGTCCTTTATGACATTTAGAAGTCCTGGTGTGGTACTGTGAGTTAATGTGCTGGACTGCAATGTCGGTTTTTACTGCAAGGTCAGTGGTTCAAACTCACCAGCAGCTCCTTGAAAATCCTACACAGGGTTGCTGTGGGTCAGAACCAACTTGATGGCACTTCACAACAACAACAATGTGACATTTGAGTCTCTCATCATCAGACCATGCATGCACTTTTCACTCTTCTTTTTCCAACAAGGTCTTTTGCTTCTCAGGTCTCTCAGCTACATTCACCTCCTGTTGGAAGGATATGGAAAGTAACCAGCTGCTCTTGGAAAACTCTGAGACTGCCCTGGAACCTATTGGTCTCCGTACTTCATACAACTGTTGCTGTTCAGCCTTTCTGGATTATACAGGACACAGGACTTCTTTACCATGCCCTCCTCCCCAATACACCTTGAATAGTAAGATATAGGTCCCTTCTCTATCCTGTTCCCTCTGTTCCAAACATAGAGTTTCTAATCATTTGGCATTGTATTGTAGATTATTTGAAGAGAATGAAACTTTCTCATGGACCACCAGTTCCTAAATAGGTCACATCATTTCCAGTTCTCCTTCCCTAAATTGGTCAACCCATACATAATGTCCAGTGATAGACTCCGATTATATTTCCAAACTATTAATTATAGCAGAGACTAGATGTCTTCTGGGCTTAAGCTTTTGGAAATATAATATTCTGACCCTTACAGGTCAAAAGCCCTAGCTTGAAAAAATATGTCTCTGCTATGAGTCTCAAGAGTGTATTTTGGAGTTCAGAAGCCAAAGTATTGACACTTTATCCTTTATATTCTATGTAATCTCTCCCCTGAGACATTGCATATTAATGACTTAATAGGGAAAAGGTCACAGGCAACAGAGAAATAGATTGAATTGTGGGAGAAAATTTAGGTTAACAAAATAGATTTTTTTTTTTTTTCAGTATCTATCTGCCTATCCATCTATCTTTCTAGAAAGCTGTTTCTGTTTTTCCTGTAGATTTCAGGCATAACCATTGTTCTGATTTCTCAGATTTCCACAAATTTTCCACTTTGATTGAAGGTCCACTTCAGCAAACACTTAGGCATTTCTTTTGCCTTCATTCTTTAGAATTATTCCCTTTACCTGCCATTGAGTGAACTAGATAACTTGTTTATTATCCAAATAATAGAGTTCTACATGAAAGATGAGCTTCATTTCAAAGATAATAATTTGTTTTTTTCTAAGAAAGTACAGCATTAATGTGGTACATTTTTCTTACACTAGTCTGGAAAATTTTTTCATATTGGAAAAACTACTCAAAAATTAGATGCAAAATCTGAGGGAGATTTGGACATTACACCACTTAGGTATCCATCAGTATGTGTGATTAAAATTCTCAGTACCCCTTATTGCTGTTTCTCTCGTTCTTACTGTTTATTCCTTAATTAGTCAAGGTTTCCATAACCATAATTTAGATGAGTAGTCTACAGTCTTTTACTATAAAGGATCAGATAGAAAACATTCTAGGCTTTGTGGACTATATAGTCCCACTGCTTAATTCAACTACTGTAACATGAAAGCAGCCATAGAAAATATATAAATGAATGACTGTGTGCCAATAAAATTTTATTTATAAAAACAAGCAGTGTGTCAAATTCAGCACACAACTAGTAGTTTTCCTATCCCTGGTTTAAACTGTCTGGTCTCCAGCTAAAAAATGTCTTTTTCAATTCATTTGGTATTGTTTGCCTTGTTAAGAATATGGCATCAGGATTGGAGGAAGGCTCATTAACAACCTGTGGTGTGTGGATGACAGAAACTTGTTTGCTAAAAGCAAAGAACTTACTGATGAAGAGCAAAGAATACAGCCTTCAATATGGACTACTCAATGTTAAGAAAGCAAAAATCCTCACAATTGAACCAATAGACAACATCATCAGAAATGAAGAAAAGATGATGTTGTCAAGGATTTCATTTTACTTGGATCCACAAATAACACTCATGGAAGCAGCAGTTTAAAAAATCAAACAATGATTTTATTAGACAGATCTGTTACAAAAGACTTCTTAAAGTGTTAAGGAGTAAACATGTCACTTTGAGAACTAAAGTGCCTATCTAAGCCATGGTATTTTCAATCATCTCAAATGCATGTGGAAGCTGGACAATGAATAAGAAAGACTACAGAAGAATCAGTGACTTTGAATTACGGTGTTGGTAAAGAATATTTGAAATACCACAGACTGTTAGAAGAACAAATAAATGTGTCTTGAAATAAATGCATCCAGAATGCCCCTTAGAAGTAAGGGTGGTAAAACTTCATCTCTGGTACTTTGAACATGTTATCAGGTGGGACCAGTCCCTGGAAAAGGACATCATACTTGATAAAGTAGAGGGTCTGCATAAAACAGGAGGACTCCCAAGGAGAAGGAAAGACACCTCAGTTACAATAACGGGCTCAAACATGACAATCATTGTGAGGGTAGCAGAGGACTGGGCATTGTTTTCATCTGTTGTGCATAGGTTCGTTATAGTTGGAACTGACTTGAGGACACCTAACAGAAACAAGAGTCTTGTAATTTGAAGGTGAAGGGGAATACAGACACACCTTCTGACATGACATAATATGAGTATTCCAGTTCTTTGGCTTTTCATTTAAGACCCTCTATAATATAATGAAGCGAGTAAAGTTTTGCTGAAGGTAATACTGAAATGGTTACAATCATACATTGACAGAGAACTTCCAGAGGTTCAAGCTTGATTCAGAAGAGGCAGTGGAACGAGAGACATCATTGCTGATGTTCGATGGATCTCGGCTGAAAGCAGAGAATACCAGAAAGACGTTTACCTGTGCTTTATTGACCATGCAAAGGCTTTTAATTGTGTGGATCATGACAAGCTATGGACAACATTGTGAATTATGAGTATTCCGGAACACTTAATTGTACTCATGAGGAATCTGTACCT
>NW_006408581.1:17748942-17763281 GCF_000296735.1 Chrysochloris asiatica | reverse complement strand
GAGAATACTAAAAGTGCCATGGGCTGCCAAAAGAACCAATAGATCCATTTTGGAAGAAGTGCAGCCAGAGTGCTCCTTAGAGGTCAAGAAGGCCAAACTTCGTCTCTCATACTTTGGACATATAGTCAGGAGGGACCAGTCGCTGGAGAAGGATATCATGTTTGGTAAGGTGAAGGGTCAGAGAAAAAGAGGAAGACCTCCAACAAGATAGATTGGCCAAGTGGCAGCATCGATGGACTCAAGTGTGGCAATAGTAGTGAGGTTGGCCCAGGATCGGACATTGTTTCGTTCTGCTGTGCATAAGATCGCTAGAAGTTGGTGCCGACTCGATGGCACCTAACAAAACAATATAATGAAGGAGCTGTGGTAGCATAGTGGTTATGATTTGGGCTGCTAATCTCACGGTTAGCAGTTTGACACTACCAGATGTTCCATGGGAGAAAGATGAGGCTTTCTGATCCCGTAAAGATTTATAGCCTCGGAAACCCTGTAGAGTGTCGTTATGAGTTGGAACTGACTTCATGGCAGCACATAACAAAAACAACAACAATATAACTGCTATAAAAGGAAGCTTGGATCAAGCACAGAAAAGTGTTGGAAAAACTCTCCTAGCCATGGGTGCTCCCATTGGTAAGGCCAGGCAAATGGTCCAAGTATCATTTGCAAAAAATGTGGATATTTCAGCATAAACCAAATTAATATCAGTGCCCATCTACCCTTTAGTATTATCAGACACCAGAGGGAGGGGTAGACAGAGATGGCTGTCAAATAGTAGATGACAAGGGAATCATCATTCTTATATTTTCTACATATAAGACCAACACCCAGGAATCTAAGGGGATGAGGTCAGGATATAACACAGACCATGAGCAAGGCACTCAGCAGGTTTATCTTCAGTTCACAGCCAAGCCAAAGCTTTGTTTCTAGGCATCTGGACATCACCCAAATGGCTTGAGTTCATGGCTGAGCAAGGGATTAGAGCCATAATAAGCCAAGGAACTGGACTGACTGAAAAGTTGGAGGCAAAGAGAAGTCCAATCCTATCTTACAACAGACACTGTAAATTTATTCTGAAGGCTGACATTGGTCCCAGTGCCATAAAAGGAAGGCTGCTTGGTGCTAGATCAGGCTTCCCTGGGAACTGACTGCCTCTATTAGGTAAGGTTTTGCAGGGGATCTGCTCTCTGTCATCAAAGTACACTCTCTCTTCCTGCAGTCAGTGAAGCCAGTAGATGATCAGAGACTGAATGGCCCTAAGTAAAATGCACCCACAACTGAGGGAGACAAGTAAGTCCTGACTTGCAAATATTCAATAAATGTAACTGCTACACTGAGCAGAAAACTTGCATCATCCAATATCCAATTGCCATGGCTTTAAGAGAAATCAAATCATATTCAAAGACCACTTAAGTGATCTTAAATAATCACTCACAGACACCAAATATATTCATCATCTATTTGAGCAGTAAATGATTACCAGTAAATGATGTTTAGTTAGAAAGAACTAAATCATAAGTTAAATGATAATTAGATAAAAACTAGGTAAGCATGAAATTACTATGGGATGAATTGATGTATAGCTTGTTTAATGGCATTAGGGTAACATAACTTAAAATACTTCCATTTCATCATAGAAATATTTTTGTTATAAATAGCATGTCATGTTCATAGGGACAATTCTATGCATCTACAACGGGGCTTCAAAAAGTTCATGAAATTCAAAGGTTGTGTGTGTGTTGGGGGAGGGAGTTCATGGAAAAAAATTCCATTATCTTTTCATTTTATTTTTCCATGAACTTTTTGAAACCTCCCTCTATCTTTACAAGAAGATGCCTTTCTTGAGATGGGACACATTAAACATTTTGGAGATATTTTGAGGTAAATATTTCTTAATTGTTCTTCGTTAACATTGCCAACATTTATGTCCTTACAGTTCTCCTTTTCTATATTCTCATGACAAGTCAACCCTTAATTTAACGGACACAATTTTTATTTAAATAAATTAACATGAACAATCAAGTTGCAATCAAATAGGTTAGCATGAGAACCATTTTTTTTACCTTTCACATGACTTTGCTTATCTCTTTTCTGCTTTTTTACTTAATATTTTGACTCTCAAGGGTTATAATTTCCAAGATATTAAAATTTTTTCACATTCTGTCAACAGGGAAAATCATGAAACAGAAACTACAGAGGTACCCAAACCATACACAAGACACATCTGATTCCACATCTAGTTGGAGAAATGGGTATGTTGGGGCCCTGCTGTTAGGAAATGGATCAGTGACTCTCATTAAATAATTTAATTCCATAGCTAACTACACCAACATCTACTTCTTGCTTCAACTAGTACTGGCCAAGGAACAGACATGGAACAAAACTTTTTGAGGGAAGGATGGATGAGGGCATGAGGTTGCGAATCAGAGGATTCAGCTTCCGGGAATCTATGACACAGAGGCCAGCCATGACGCATAAAAGGAGCTCTAGTAGCATAGTGGTTACAAGTCGGGCTGCTAACCTCAAGGTCATCTAGTTTGAAACTACCAGAAGTTCCATGGGAGAAAGATGAGGCTTTCTGCTCCAGTAAAGATTTACAGCCTCAGAAACCCTATACAGGGTCGCTATGAGTCAGAACCAACTCCACAATATACCACCACCACCACCAAGGGGAAAAGGAGTCCTTGGGTGGAAAAAGCAGTTAAGTGTTCAACTACTATCTGAAAGGTACTTCAGAGATAGGATTGGTGATATCTGCCTGGAAGGACACAGCCTTGAAAATCCTATGGAGTTGTCCTACTCTGAATCCTATGGGGTCTTACGGGGTGGTAATGAGTTGGAATTGACTTGATTGCAACTAACAGCAGTGAGAAAAGGGAATGGATACATTTGGTCTGTGTGAGGCCAAACCAAAACCAAGAAGCGAATCCATTACCCTCTAGTGGCTTCTGGGTCATACTGAGTCTATAGGACAGACTAGAGTGGCCTCATAGGTTTCCAAGGCTGTCAATCTTCATAGAAGCACACCGTCACATCTTTTTTCCATGGAGCAATAGGTGGGTTCAATCCACTGTTTAGTTAACAGTCAAGCACTTAGCCACTGTGCCACAAGGGCTGCCCAGGTGAAGACAATTGGAAAGCAAATACTATGAGGAACTAGGAATGAATCAGGAAGCAGTACTGAACACAGAATGAAATAACAGCTAATGTCACAAGTAGAAAAGGAGAATGTATTCTGATGTCTTTAGTTATGGGTTACTTAACCATGCACAAGTCACTGATAAGAATTCATTTGAAAAATGAGAACAATGAAACTTTACAGACATAGTTATTGTAAGAATTAAATAAGACAATGCATATAAAGTGCTTATTATAATATCTAATACTTGGAATACACTTATAAATCCTTTTCTTTAGTATAGAGGTCCTTAGCCTAGAATCTATGGCCCCAGGGGGATCATAACTGGGCATAAGAAAGTATTCATATTATTTACAAACATTTATCTGTGTGTGCATGTGTGTGTGTACACCTTTCTAAAAAGGGTCCTACATTTTATTCAATTTTCAAGAATCCCCTTGGCTGGAATGAAGATTGGGAACTGTGCTGGGACACAGAGGGATGAGTTCCGTATTCCAATTACTAGTTGGGGGTATGTGTATCTAATATACAAGCAAGTCGCTTTCCCATTAAGTCAGTTGGAGTAGGGTTGTTGTTGTTAGATAGTGTCGAGTCATTTCTGACTCATTGCAATTCTATGTACAACATACAAAACACTACCCAGTTCTGCACCATCCTCAGAATCAATTATTGGTTTGAGACCACTGTTGTAGCCATGGTGTCAACCTATCTCAGTGAGGGTCTTCCTCTTCTTCACTGACCCTCTACTATACATGATGTTTTTCTCCTGGGATTAGCCCCTCCTAATAACATGTCAAAATACAAGAGTCCTTCAAAAAATTAGTGGCAGCATTTCATTATATTTTATTTCCAGTTTTTTACAAATATCTGAAGCCCCCTTGTAGATGAGACAAAGTCTAAGTATCTTCACTTCTAAGGAGTATTATGGCTTCTTTCAAAACTGAATTGTTCATTTTTCAGGAAGTCTTTGGAAATTTTAGAATTTTTCCCCAACATCATACTCTAAAGGGATCAATTCTTCTTTAGTCTTATTCGTTGTCTACCTTTCAAATGCATATGAGGTGATTGAAAATACCATGCCTTGGGTCATGTACACTTTAGTCTTCAAGGTGACATCTTTACTCTTTAACACTTTAATGAGGTCTTTTGCAGCCGATTTCCTCAATACAATATTCTCTTTGATTTCTTCTCTGATGTTGTTTCCATGGATGTTGATTGTACATCTGAGTAAATACAATCATTCACAACTTCAATATTTTCTCCATTTTTTTAATGATGTTGCTTTTGAGGGTTTTTTTCCTGCTTCTTCTTTATGTTGAGTTGTAAGTCATACCAAAGGCTGTAGTCTTTGATCTTCTTCAGTGGTGCTCCAAGTCCTCTCTACTCTTAGCAAGCAAGGTTCTCTCAGCAGTATATCACAGGCTGTAAGGAGTCTTCCTCCAATCCTAATGCTGAATTCTTCTTCATACAGTTTATCTTCTTGGATTATTTGTTCAGCATACAGATTGAATAAGTACAGTAAATTAATATAATCCTTACGTACACTTTTCTGATCTTATACCACGCAATATGCCCATGTTCTGTTTGAATATCTGCATCTTGGTTTATGTACAGTTTCTGCATGAGCACAGTTAAGTGTTCTGGAATTCTCATTTTTTACTATGTTATTCATAATTTACTATCCACATAGTTGAATGTCTTTACATAGTCAATAAAACACAGGTAAGCATCTATTTGCTATTCTCTGTTTTCAGCCAAAATCTATCTGACATTAAGAATGATACTCCTTGCTCCACTTCCTCTCCTGAATCTGGCTTGAATTTCTGGCAGTTCATTGTTGATGTATTGCTATAAGCATTTTTAAATTATCACCAGTAATATTTTAACTGTAACATTTGATGATATTGTTTAATAATTTCTGCATTATGTTAGATGGTCTTTCTTTGGAATGGGCACAAATATAGATCTATTCCAGTTGGTTGGCCAGGTAGCTTTTCTTGGTATAGTGAGCATTTCTAATGTTGTATCTGTTTATTGAAACATCTGTTTACTGAGATGTTTCAATAAACAGTCAATTCAGTGAATTCCTGAGTTTTGTTTTTCCATCAGTGCAACTGGGCTTTTTTCATTACCATCAGTTCTTGGTTATTTGCTACTTCATTAAATGGTTGAATGTCAATCAAATCTTTTTGGTACAGTAACTATGTTTCTTCCATCTTCTTTTGATGTTTCCTGCATTGTTCTATCTTCCCCATAGAATTTATTAATATTGCAACTCAAGGCTTGAATTTTTTTCATCAGTTCTTTTAGCTTGAGAAATGCCAAGCATGCTTTTTCTTTTGGATTTTCCAGCCCCAGTTGCTGTACATTTCATTAAAATACTTTACTTTCTAAAGCCACCCTTTGAAAACTTCTGTTCCATTTTTTACTTCATCATTTCTTCCATTTGCTTTAGCTACTCTACATTCACACAGTATTTCAAAGTTTTAATAGATTACAGTATGAAGTTCTGGTGTGATATTGTAGGATAAGCACTAGAATACTAACCACAGGTTCAAACCCACCAGTTGTTCCTCAGACCCCTGTATAAGGTCACTGACTTGACACTTAACCACAACCACAACAACAACTACAACTCTACACTCAAAAGCAAGTTCCAGAGTCTCTTCTGATATCTATTTTGGTCTTTTTATTCCTATCTTTTAAATGAGCTTTTGTTTTCTTCATGTATGATCTTCTTTATATCATTCCACAACTTGTGTGGTCTTCAGTCTGTAGTGTTGAATGCATCAGTCAAGTCTATTCTTGCAATGGTCTCTAAATTCAGGTAGGATATACTTAAGGTTGTACTTTGGCTCTTTATCTACTTGTTTTCATTTCTTTCTGCTCCAGCTTAAACTTGCATATGAGCAATTGATGGCCTGTTCCACAGTTAGAACCTGGCCTTGTTCTGGTTGATGACATTGAGCTTCTCCATAGTACTTTCCACAGACGTTGATTTGACTCCTGTTTACTCCATCCAATGAAATCTACGTGTATAGTTGAATAAAAGTAGAATTCTTAGTGAGTAAGAGCAAGACTTACGAAATTGTCCTTAATTCTGACAGCTGAACATGCCTATAGTTCTTGGGAATAAAAAATAATCACAAAAACTCAGTTCCATTTTTAGATTTGGTCATGAATTGAGGCTTTCTCTATTTTCTTTTTGCCCCCATCATTAACTAAGTTGTCTTAAATTTTTTTGACTTCTCATTCTACTGTTGGACAAGAAACACTACCATATTTATTCTGGTTCTTCCTGGTCAGAGGCTAAGGAGCTGGTATTTGTAACAGAAACACAGATTCCAGACAGCAATTTCCTCTTCCTATTCAGATGATCCTTTTGTCTATAGTTATGAATCTATTTCACACCCCAGTGTTGATAGAGGAGTATGCTACAAAAATTAATGCTTCTATTTATGATGAAAACAATGATGACTGAGAATATTCTATATAATGAGAGTTTATAACATCTAAATCTACTTGAAAGTGCATGTAGCATCTCAAATTATTTTTAAAAACAGGTTTTGCATTAATACAAAATAAAAAGTAGTTTTGGAAATAGCAACCCATTTATGATTTTTTTTTCCAGAATGACAGAATCATTAATTATTCTGTATACACTGTAAAGATAGAAGGTTGAGACAGTTTATTTGAGAATCAGAAAATCTGCTAAATTATTTTAAGTTCTTTCCTCGTCAAAATTAATCTTTTAAGATAAATGGAAAAACAGAGAATTAATAAATTATGGAAAAGAACATAACTCTAGTCTACCTAACATATTCATGAGCCAATTAAGAAAATATGGCTGGCATTCAATTGCTGGTGGTTGAAGGTTTGGTTCAAAGAATAATTGGTCTGCTGGTGTATAAGATTTGATACTGAATTCTTTCTCATATATAAACTGTAGACAATTAATGTCTATTTTAAGTCATTTAAGAAAACAATTTGGGTACCTATCTAGAAGGAAACAGCATAACATTTTTAAGGACAAAATAATTTTTTGTAGGTGATTCCCAATACATGAGTAATATTTAGTTAGAATTGTATTTACAGAGCCATCAATTCCCTTTGTAAAGAGTTGCCCTGATGCAGATTCAGGTATTTGCATATACATTGCTTTGCTTGTCAGTCAGCTTTACTCACTGAGCTTTAATGAAGCAATCTCAGGAGCATTGACCAGAGCAAGGGAAATGGTAAGACTTTCAGTACACCAGTTTTTAGTCATTTAGAATAGCTAAAATATTTTACAGCAGGTAACTTAACCCATTGCTATCTCATTTTCACCTTCAAAACTTTTTTTTCCCAGATGTACAGTTGATAGATCAATTAAGAAAGAAACGACTTTTAGAAGTTTGCAGATGATAGTAAAAGGTAGATAAGATGAAAACTATTATCAAAAATAAAGATATTAGAGGGAGACATAATTTGGCATAATTATATATACATATATATGTATGTATGTGATGTGATGTGATGTGTGTGTGTGGTCGGTTCTGACTCATAGCAACCCTGTACAGGGTTTCCGAGGCTATAAATCTTTATGGGAGAAGAACGCCTCATCTTTCTCCCGCGGAACAGCTGGTAGTTTCGAACTGCTGACCCCGAGGTTTGCAGCCCAATTTGTAACCACTACGCTACCAGAGTTCCAGCCACTCCTCGGAGACCTTACATAGGGTTTCTGTGAGTCAGATCTGACTCCATACTTAACAACTATATGTATATGCATATATATTGGCATACATCAAGGAGGTCTGGTTTCATAGTGGTTACAAGACGGGCTGCAAATCTCAAGGTCAACAGTTTGAAACTACCAGTGGGTCAGCCTATAAAATCAACTAATGGCAACTAGCAACAACAAAAGTTGGCTGATACAGGTCAGTCCTCACTTCTAATCAGAAACTCAGGTATATTCATTCGCTGAATTTTTGTACTTCAGTTTTGTATTGAGATCTTTTCCTTTCTTAAGAATTCCTGTTGTTAGTGACTGTCGAGTAGATACAAACTCACTGGACTTTATGATGTTTTCAGGGTTCAGAGCTTTCAGAAGCAGTTCTCTAGACCTGTCTTCCAATGCACGTTATGGTGGACTCAAACCAATACTTCTTTAAAAACTCCTTTTGATGAAATTGTCCTTTTCTGTGATACTTTGTCATTTCAGTGATTAGCAAGACCATAAATATTCATCTTAACATTGCAAAGTATCAGGTCTTTGATTGCAGTATGTTACTTTTATGATTTTGTTTCAAGAACTCTGAAATTTATTTACATGTACCAGATTAGATTCTATAAAACTCGGAGTGACAAGTTAACATTTTGCTCTAGTTGTTGTTAAGTGCCTTTGAGTCAGTTCTGACTCGTATTGACTCTGTATAGAGTTTTTGAAGCTATTAAATCTTTGCAGGAGCAGAAAGCTTCCTCTTTCTCCCACAGCAGTGGTGAGCTCAAACCACTGACCTTCTGGTTCACAGTCCAGAGCTTGTCCTACACCAAGTCCAGAGCACCTTACACCAAGTTAGTATTAAGTCTTGTAAATAATAATAACAATATATGCAGACACATGTTAGTAAGTTGCCCTTTATAATCTTCACTCATGACACAATAGTAAATACCAGTTCCATTGGATCAATTCTAATTTAAGACAATCCCATGTTTATCAGAGTAAAACTCAGTGCCGCAGGGCTCTTTTCCTTACTTAACATTTTTTAAATGTATTTTATTGTTGTGTTGTTGAGAATATACACAGAAAAACACATAGGAACTCAACATCTGTATATACAAATCAGTGACATTGACGACGTTCTTCCAGATGTGCAACTAAGCTCACCCTCTTCTTGAGTTGTTCCTTCTCCATAACAACCTCACTGCCACCTATGGTTCCTATCTAATATTTTGAGTTTTTGTTGTCAATGTGACCTTAAGATAACTCTTAAAAGAACATAATGCACAAGATAGACTTTATTTTTTATTAGTTAAGCTAAACAATTGTTTGATTTTAAAACCTCAGGGCATATTTTTGGTTTAGGGTTTATCTCTTTCAAAATCAAATTGTTTTCTGCTTTGGATTGTTTTGTTGAAACCATGTGGTGTGCTCACTACTGGAAAACATTTTGAATTAAATGAAAAAATGTTTTTGAGGTAATATGAGTTCTGACAATTTGTGAGACACATATGTCCCAAGGGGACTCTAGTGCTGGGTTTCTAGGATGAAACTGGTTTCTTCAGATGCATGCTGTTATACAGGCCCATATCACATGATTGTTATTGTTGTTGTTAAGTGCCTTCAAGTCGAATCCGACTCATAGCGAGTCTACAGGATTTCTGAGGAGCAGTGGCTGGTGAGTTTGAACTGCCAACCTTGCAGTTCAAACAGACCTTGCAGTTTTGTGCATTATTCCACAGTACCACATAAGGATTCCTATTACATGGTTGTTGTTCAAACTGCTTTGCAGTCTGGCGCCACACCAGGACTATCACATGGTTGTTGTTGTTGTCAAGTGCCAGCGAGTCGATTCCGACCCATAGCGACCCTGTATAGGGTTTTCCAAGGAGCAGCTGGTGAGCTTGAACCACCGACCTTGCAGTTCAAATGACTTTGCAGTCTGACGCATTAACCCACAGCGCCATACCAGGACTCCATAGCACACACTAAAGCAAGCTAGTACCTTCTCACTAAACCCCAGAGGCAGAAAAAATGGGTGGGTATTATAGCCCCATGGGTCATGAAAAGGTTAAAGATTGGCTCAGAACAATGGTTTCAGGGATTCACCCAGCCTGTATGGCTCCAGAATGTCTGGGGTTAATGAAAATTTGAAATATTGTTCTACATTTCCCTTTTTATTATTTTGATTTGGAAATTCTATACAGTGTCACTATGAGTCAGGATTGACTCAATATCACAAAAAAACAACAATATACAACCTTTGATCAAAATGTTCAGTAATGGGCAGCTAGACGCCATCCAGTTCTGGTCTGTGGGCAAAGGAGGCAGTTGTCTATTAGTCACATAGTCCATTTCTTCTCCTATTCCTAACTCTACTTTTTCCTATGTTACTCTAGGCGTTGCTTTCTTGTTAAAGTGCCATCAAGTTTGTTCTGACTCATAACAGCCTTGTATAGCATTTCTGAGGAGTGGCTGGTGGGTTTTAATCAACAAACTTTTGGTTCAAAGGGACCTTGTGGTCCATGCATTATCCTGCAGAGCCACACCAGGATTCCTGCTCCAGGTGAGTAGAAAGCAGTTATACCTTAGATGGTCACTTGCAAGCTTGCAGCATTGTAGGATAAGCAATGGACTGGTAACCAAAAGGCTGACAGTTTTAACCCTCCAGCTGCTCTCAGAAATGATATACAGGGTCATTATGTGTCAAAACCAACTATACAGCAGCACACAACAGCAACAGCCATCACTATGCAACAAGCTGGGAGGTACAACAGAAGCACTAGACACATTATTAGATCAATGAATGAATTGTGAAGTCCCATGAAATCATGACCTTATTGTATATGTGGTTTCTAAAGATATTCATTCCCTCTGGAGCTTGTGTTTCATGGTAGTCATTTGATGAACAAAACCTTTTTGTTGTTTGTGCTTTATTTATTATACTAAATGATCCATTGTTAAAACCTGGTCTTGAAAGCATTGTCCTACTTTATTGTTCTAGTTTGCAAATTTAGTGTTGTTGTTCGGTGCCGTCCAGTTGGCATATGAACCATAGAAGGAAACACTGACTGACCCTGCACTATATTCGTGCTGTTTGATAGGTTTGAGCCTGTTGTTTTGGTCACTGTGTCAGTTAATCTCATTGAGGATTTTCCATTTTTGCCCCGACTCTCTACTTGACCAAGCATGACATCCTTTTCAGTGAAGTCTCCTGATGCATGCCCAAAGTACCAGAGACAAAGTCTTGCCATCCTCCCTTCTATTGGGCATTCCGGTTGTACTTCTTCTAAGACAGACTTGTTTGTTTGTTTGGCATTCCATGGTACTTTGAAGATTCATTGCCAATACCATACTTAGAAAGCATCATTTCTTTTTTGGTATTCCTTATTCATGGTCCAGTTTCCACATGCATTTGAGGCATGGTTTGGGTCCTGGTGTGGCACTGTAGGATAAGCACTGGATTGCTAATTGCAAGGCTAGCAGTTCGAACCCACCAGTCGCTTCTCAGAAACCCTACACAGGGTTGCTATGAGTCAAAACCAACTCCTAAAAGCAACACGAATGATTTGGGTTAGGCACACCTAGTCCTCAAAGTGCTTTCTTTGCCCTTTAACACTTTCAAGAGATCTTGTGCAGAAGATTTGCCCGATGCACTATGTCATTTGATTTCTTCACTGCAACTTCCATGGGCATTGATTGTAGATCCAAGTAAAATAAAATCCTTGACAACTTCAAGCTTTCCTCCATTTATCATGATGGATATTAATCCAATTGTGAACATTTTTGTTTTCTTTACATTGTGTTATCCATCCTGATGGCTGTATGGATTTATCTTTATCAGCAAGTGCCTCAAGTCCTCATCACTTTTAGCAAGCTAGGTTGTGTCATCTACATACTGCAGGTTGGTAATGAGTCTTCCTTCAATCCTGATTCCATGTTCTTCTTCATATAGTCAAACTTCTTGGATTATTTGTTCAGCATAGAGATTGAATAAGTATAATGAAAGGATACAATTCTGATGTATACCTTTCCTGATTTTAAACCAAGCAGTATCCCTTTACTCTGTTCATACAACTGTACAGAACATGTCTTTGTACATACTCTGCATGAGCAAAATTAACTGCTCTGGAATTCCTATTCATCACAACGGTATCCATTATTATCCGTGATTCACACAGTTGAATGCCTTTGCATAGTCAACAAAACACAAGTAGACATATTTCTGGTATTCTCTGCTTTTAGCCAAGATCCATCTGTTGTCAGCAATGACATTGCTTACTCCATGTCCTCTTCTGAATCTGGCTTGAATTTCTGGAAACTCCAGTCAATGTACTACAGCCATTTTTTAATTATCTTCAGCAAAATTTTACTTATGTGTGATATTAATTATTTTCTTTGATGATTTCTGCAGTCTGTAGAGTCACTTTTCTTTTAAATTGGCACAAATATAGATATCTTCCAGTTGTTTGGACAGGTAGCTGTCTTCTAAAATTCTTGGGATAGACTACTGAATACTTCCAGCTCTGCATCAGTTTGCTGAAAGATTTCAATTTGTGTTCCATCTATTCCTGGCGCCTTGTTTCTACTACTGCCTTCAGTGCAGCATGGATTTCTTCCTTTGATACCATAAGTTCTTGTTCATATGCTACCTCCTTAAATGGTTGAGCAACACCTAATTATTTTGGTACAGTGACTCTAGGTATTCCTTCTATCTTTTTTTGTTGCTTCCTGACCATTCAATGTTTTACCCATGGAATCCTTCAATATTGCAACCCAAGGCTTGAGTTTGTTTTCAGTTCTTTCCCCTTGAGAAATGCTGAATGTGTTCTTCCCTTCTGGTTTCTAAATCCAGGTCTTACACATTTCACTGTATTACTATGTTTTCTTTTCTTAAACTATCCTTTGAAATTTTCTGTTCAGGTTTTTTACTTCTTCATTTTAGCTATTTTATGTTCCCAAAAGCAAGTTTCAGAGTCTCTGACATCCATTTTGGTTTTTTATTTCTTTCTTGTCTGTTACATGTATGATGTTCATGATGTCATCCCACAACTCCTCTGATCCTTGGTCATTGCTGCTGCTGTTAAGTGCCGTCAAGTCAGTTCTGACCCATAGCAACCCTGAACAGGGTTTCCAAGGCTGTAAATCTTTACAGGAGCAGAAAGCCTCATCTTTCCCCCGCGGAGCAGCTGGTAGTTTCAAACTGTTGACCTTGCAGTTCGCAGCCTGATTCATAACCACTACACTACCAGAGATCTGCTCTTGAGTTGGTCTATATATTCATGCAGGATATGTCCAAGGTTTTATCTTGACTTTCCTGGACTTGTTTTAATTTTGTTCAACTTCAGCCTGAACTTCCATAAGAGTAATTGATAGTCTGTTTGACAGTCAGCCCCTTGTCTTGTGTTGGTTGATGATACTGAAATTCTCCATCATCTCTTCACACAGATGTCATCAATTTGATTCCTATGTATTTAGCAAGGTTCTTGTGTATAATCCCTGTTTGTGTTGTTGAAAAAATATGTTTGCAATAAAGAAGTCTTAAAAAATTCTATTATGCAATCTCCAGCATTATTTCTATCACCAAGGCCATATTTTCCAACTCTAGATCCTTCCTCTTAATTTCCAACTTTTGTGTTCCAATCACTTGCAATTATCAATGCATCTTAATTTCATGCTTGATCAAATTTCAGACTGAAGAAATTGGTATAATTCTTCAGTTTTTACATCTTTGGCTTTGGTGGTTGGTGTATAAATTTTATTAATAGTTGTACTAACTGGTCTTTCTTATAGGCATATAGATATTATCCTATCACATTATACTTCAAGCTAGATCTTGAAATGTTCTTTTTGATGATAAATATTTTCATTTCTCATTCAATTTTTTAATTCCAGCATGGGTGGCGGTTTTGTGCCATTTGTTGTTGTTATGGTCTGTGGAGACGGTTCCAACTCACAGCGACTTTGTACAAGGTTTCCGAGGCTGTAAACCTTTATGGGAGCAGAAAGCCTCATCTTTCTCCCGTGGAACAGCTATTAGTTTCAAACTGCTGTCACTCAGGTTAGCAGCCTGATTCATAACCACTATGCTACCAGAGCTACTTCAGATCCAATTTATAGTGACCCTGTATAGGGTTTCTGAAGCTATAAATATTTATAGAAGCAGAAAGCTTCATCTTTCTCCTGAAGAACAGCTGGTGGATTCAAACTGTTAACCTGGCAGCTAGCCGACTATACTACCAGGGCTGTTGACCTATGCACATAGCCCACTATACTACCAGCGCTCCTTTCCCAGCACAGTCATGTTAATGGTGTGCATGGAGTCGGTTCTAATTCATAGCAACCCTGCATAGGGTTTCCAAGGCTGTAAATCTTTACAGAAGCAGAAAGCCTCATTTTTCTACCACAAAACAGCTGGTAGTTTCAAACTGCTGACCTTGAGGTTAACTTACCAGCCTGACTAGTAACCTATAGTAAACCATATAATTATCCAACTCAAAATAC